>NC_081407.1:778728273-779028273 GCF_030272615.1 Cryptomeria japonica
AAGTGCAATCCATGTATTATTGTACGATGGTGTAAGTCTACGATGGGTCCTGGTAATCTAGGTACGTCATTGGTTCATAGATATTTTTGGTTGGTTACTGAATCTAACATTGAAAACTATCTAGATTGTTGTACAGTTACAGGATCGAGTGACATGCACTCATTTATGAGTTCAAATTCAAGTTCACTGGTAATTTATATGAGATAGATGGTATGTTTTTGCTCTTCATGCATGTATTGTTTGTGGGAAGAATGTGAATCAAAAGAGTGGGTAGACAAATGGTCTTGTAGACCGTTGGTTCCCATTAATTCATATCAAATTCCCAAAGCACTACAATTGAGCCAGATGGAGACATCAGTGGATTTTGACCATGTATCTGACCTAGTGGATTCAGGTGATTTTTTGAGTTAATTTTTTTGCAAGTATTCTTTTTGGTTCATTTTGTTGTACATCATACTTTATTTTTGGTATTAATTAACACTTTATAAAATGCAGGTCATGTGTATGCAGTTGTTGCAGAAGAGAACAATGAAGAAGGAACATATTACTATTTGTGTCCTTGTGTTGAGCCTAAAAGAAAATTGACAACCACAATAATTGACAAGAGGGTATTGAGTACCCAATAGGATCTATTGTTGTGACAAGAACATGGCTTCAGAGATACCCTATCAAAAATTTTGATGTTTGGTTGTTCGAGGACTTTGAAACACACAAACATATTCTTCATTTCTCTAACCTTGTTGTTGCAACAAATATTCATTTGATGAAGTATTGTGGTAGACCTCATAACAAGATTTTATGGAAAGTTTGTGAATCTGACCACGATGCAATACTTGACACAATACGAGTTAGAGCCGATCCTGAAGGCTCACTTGATTGATTCTATGGTTTAGAGTAGAATGATTTTGAGAATTTTGTATAAATTGTCGACAAATTGTTATATATTTGTTTTTTGTATATATAAATGCCGATGAGTTGATTTTTACATGTTTAGGGGCATAATTTTATATATTTAAGTGGAAATGAGCTGATTTGTACATATGTACATGCCAAATTTTGTATATTAAAATGCTGATGAGCTGAATTGCACATATTGTAATGCCAAATTTTGTATAAAAGCCCATGAGATGATTTGTATATTAAAATGGTGATGAGTTGAATCACATATATTGTAGTGCCAAATTTTGTATAAAATGCCATGAGATTATTTGTAAGACAATTTTTTGTGTAATCAAATAGCCAAGAGCTGATTTGAATAATATGTGACAATGTTTTGTGACTATTTTGTGTGTCAATGTTTTGTGACTATGTTTTGAGTATATGTGATGTGTCCTTGGTCAATCATGGGCATTCTTGATTTTTGTATAATCATGGATAATTATTTGAGTCATTATCAGGTCATAAGGGTGATAGATTGAGACTAGATACAATTTGAGCAAAAATTGTCATTGTTGTCAAAAAAATTGTCAAAAAATTTGTCAAGCAACTTCTACATTGCATCGGTAGGGTATGACTCTAGATGTTTTGGTGCTTTGGGATGCACGATAGGGGCATGCCTAGCATAAACATGCCCATCCAAATGCGCTTGCGACGTCAGTTTGTACACACGAGGAACATAATCAATTCTAGTCAATCTTGCAACTTTTCCTTGCAAGCAACTGATAGTTTTTTGAGCAAGCGAAAAAATGCTACATTGAAAATGGCTTCAAGTTGTCAAAAACTGAGATAGGCCATTGTAGAGGAGCCTCACATGACCCCACGAGATCAAGCAGGTCGACCGTATGTGTCATGGATTGGAAGAAATAGTCTATCAAATTTTGACAATTTTTTGGACTCAGAGCACTTGAGAGATCTCACCGGTAGGGTATGACTCTTAACATTTTGGTGCTTTGGGTTGCACGACAGGGCCATTCTTAGTGTAAACATTCCCACCCAGATGCACTCGCAATGTCGGTTTGTGCACATGAGGAACATAATCAGTTCTAGCCAATCTTGCAACTTTTCCTTGCAAGCAACTGACAGTTTTTTGTGCAGGTGAAAAAATTCTACTAATTGAAAATATCTTTGAGCCATCAAAAAATGAGATAGGCCATTGTACAGGAGCCTCACACGACCCAACGAGATAAAGAAGATTGACCATATGTGTCATGGATTGGAATAAACAGTCCGTCAAATTTTGACAATTTTTTGGACTCATGGCACTTGAGAGATCTCACCGGTAGGGTATGACTCTCGACATTCTGGTGCTTTAGGATACACAATAGGGGCATGCCTAAAAGAAAATTGACAACCACAATCATTGAAAAAGAGGGTATTGAGTACCCAATAGGATCTATTGTTGTGACAAGAACATGGCTTCAGAGATACCCTATCAAAAATTTTGATGTTTGGTTGTTCGAGGACTTTGAAACACACAAACATATTCTTCATTTCTCTAACCTTGTTGTTGCAACAAATATTCATTTGATGAAGTATTGTGGTAGACCTCATAACAAGATTTTATGGAAAGTTTGTGAATTTGACCACGATGCAATACTTGACACAATACGAGTTAGAGTCGATCCTGAAGGCTCACTTGATTGATTCTACGGTTTAGAGTAGAATGATTTTGAGAATTTTGTATAAATTGTCGAGAAATTGTTATATATTTGTTTTTTGTATATATAAATGCCCATGAGTTGATTTTTACATGTTTAGGGGCATAATTTTATATATTTAAGTGGAAATGAGCTGATTTGTACATATGTACATGCCAAATTTTGTATATTAAAATGCTGATGAGCTGAATTGCACATATTGTAATGCCAAATTTTGTATAAAAGCCCATGAGATGATTTGTATATTAAAATGGTGATGAGTTGAATCGCATATATTGTAGTGCCAAATTTTGTATAAAATGCCATGAGATTATTTGTAAGACAATTTTTTGTGTAATCAAATAGCCAAGAGCTGATTTGAATAATATGTGACAATGTTTTGTGACTATGTTTTGAGTATATGTGATGTGTCCCTGGTCAATCATGGGCATTCTTGATTTTTGTATAATCATGGATAATTATTTGAGTCATTATCAGGTCATAAGGGTGATAGATTGAGACTAGATACAATTTGAGCAAAAATTGTCATTGTTGTCAAAAAAATTGTCAAAAAATTTGTCAAGCAACTTCTACATTGCATCGGTAGGGTATGACTCTAGATGTTTTGGTGCTTTGGGATGCATGATAGGGGCATGCCTAGCATAAACATTCCCATCCAAATGCGCTTGCGACGTCAGTTTGTACACACGAGGAACATAATCAATTCTAGTCAATCTTGCAACTTTTCCTTGCAAGCAACTGATAGTTTTTTGAGCAAGCGAAAAAATGCTACATTGAAAATGGCTTCAAGTTGTCAAAAAATGAGATAGGCCATTGTAGAGGAGCCTCACATGACCCCACGAGATCAAGCAGGTTGACTGTATGTGTCATGGATTGGAAGAAACAGTCTATCAAATTTTGATAATTTTTTGGACTCAGAGCACTTGAGAGATCTCACCGGTAGGGTATGACTCTTGACATTTTGGTGCTTTGGGTTGCACGACAGGGCCATTCTTAGTGTAAACATTCCCACCCAGATGCACTCGCAATGTCGGTTTGTGCACATGAGGAACATAATCAATTCTAGCCAATCTTGCAACTTTTCCTTGCAAGCAACTGACAGTTTTTTGAGCAGGTGAAAAAATTCTACTAATTGAAAATATCTTTGAGCCATCAAAAACTGAGATAGGCCATTGTAGAGGAGCCTCACATGACCCAACGAGATCAAGAAGATTGACCATATGTGTCATGGATTGGAAGAAACAGTCCGTCAAATTTTGATAATTTTTTGGACTCATGGCACTTGAGAGATCTCACCGGTAGGGTATGACTCTCGACATTATGGTGCTTTAGGATACACAATAGGGGCATGCCTAGCATAAATATGCCCACTCAGATGTGCTCGTGATGTCGGTTTGTGCACATGAGGAACAAAATCAACTCTAGCGAATCTTGCAACATTTCCTTGCAAGCAACTGACAGTTTTTTGAGAAGGCAAAAAATGCTACTAATTGAACATGGCTTCGAGCTGTCAAAAACCAAGATAGCCCATTTTAGAGGAGCTTGACATGACCCCATAGGATCAAGCAGATCAACCGTATGTGTCGTGGATTGGAAGAAACAGTCCGTCAAATTTTGACAATTTTTTGGACTTAGGGCACTTGAGAGATCTCACCGGTAGGGTATGACTCTCGACGTTCTAGTGCTTTGGGATGCATGACAGGGGAATGCCTAGTGTAAAAATGCCCACCTAGATGTGCTCACGATGTCGGTTTGTGCACATGAGGAACATAATCAATTCTAGCCAATCTTGCAACTTTTCCTTGCAAGCAACTGACGATTTTTTCAGCAGGCGAAAAAATGCTGCTAATTGAAAATGGCTTCGAGCCATAAAAAAAAAAGATAGGCCATTATAGAGGAGCATCACATGACCCCATGGGATCAAGAAGATTGACCGTATGTGTCATGGATTGGAAGAAACAATCCATCAAATTTTGACAATATTTTGGGCTCAGGACACTTGAGAGATCTCACCTGTAGGGTATGACTCTCGACATTCTGGTGCTTTGGGATGCACAATAGGGGCATGCCTAGTGTAAACATGCCCACCTGGATGCACTCACAATGTGGGTTTGTGCACATGAGGAACAAAATCAATTCTAGCCAATCTTGCAACTTTTCCTTGCAAGCAACTGACGATTTTTTGAGTAGGCGAAAAATGTTACTAATTGAAAATGGCTTCGAGCCGTCAAAAACCAAGATAGGACATTGTAGAGGAGCCTCACACAAACCCATGAGATCAAATAGATCGACCGTATGTATCGTGGATTGGAAGAAACAGTCCGTCAAATTTTGACAATTTTTTGGACTCAGGGCACTTGAGAGATCTCACCGGTAGGGTATGACTCTCGACATTCTGGTGCTTTAGGATGCACGATAGGGGCATGCCTAGCATAAACATGCCCACCCAAATGTGCTCGCGACATTGGTTTGTGCACACAAGGAATAAAATTTGAGCATTGCGAGCATGAGGGTGCTCTCACACCAAACACATTGTTGTTTAAATTCATATTATTGATTTTTGTTGTTTATATTCATATTGTTAATAAGATATGCAAATATTCATTTAAATTTATAAAAGGGCAGCCACCAAATACAATGAATACACAATAATGAATTGAATAGAAGGAGTTTTGTACAGTTAATTCAACATTTTATAAATTTTATCAAATCATATTCCACAATTGCAATGCTTTATATCATATATTTTTGTTGTTTATATTCATATTGTTGATTACATATACAAATATTCATTTAAATTTATAAAAGACAACCACAAAATACAATGAATACAAAATAACGAACTCATTTCACATTGATTGGATTGAATATCGATATTTATATATATAAAAAAAGGCATGTCTGCCAAGTCAATACAAGTATTACAAAAATGTGGCATATACCATGGCCAAATCGATATACAATAAAAATGTACAATATATCTACATGTATTGGTCATTTGATGACCAAAACTAACCCTATATGATCCTAAACTTCTGGTGGATCATCAAAATCAAGCCTCTTTAGCATAGTACACGGCTTTGTAGATGGCTGCAAAACCACAATTCAAAAGCCAAGTTAGAATTCTTTTGTAGAAAATAGTTCACAATTGACATCATAACTATGCATTTAACTTTAATTCCTTTGCAATTGAAATGTAGATTACCTCATTGGCTGATCCAAGAGCTAATGTCTTTGCTCTCCTCTCCTTGTCACTCTTAGGAGTTTTCTTGAAGACATACTTAAATGGATCCACGTTATGGCCATACCATGAAGGAGTCTATTGTAGATTAAATGTACAATTAATACAATGTACTAACATAAATATATCAAAAACACTTAAAATCTATAATATAGAGAACAATGATGTACCTGTGCCTCAGATGCTTCTCCAATGGACTGAGGATGGCTCACCATGAATGTAGAAATGGTCACTATTACCTATACAAAAAATGTACAAAGATTAAATACCATTAATATAATGATAAGTGTTGAAGGTTGAAAACAATTAATTTTATATATCAAACAAAAGTGTACCAGATTCTGATATGCTTCTCCAGTGCAAGGAGGAGGGTTCGCCATTAACGAAATAGGTATGGATATTTGCTGTATGAAAAAAATATAAGATTATAATATATCACAAGTTCACATGTACGTGTGCATATAATCATGAAATCAAGAAAATAAAGTAGAGATACATACCTCTACCCTCTCTTGATTCGCGGGTGAATCAGGTGCATTCAACATATCCACAAAGCTTAATGGCCACTGTACATGTGAAATAGAAAAAAACACTAATCAATCTACAAACCCCAACTAATAATTGATTTCAACATTTTCAAACAATTGTAAAACTAAAAATGTGTTCAATTACCTTCTTCACACATTTTGGCATCTTCGAGATATTCTTTTTCTTTGGATGAGCCCAAGACGTGGAGGGGGTGCCCTAAAAATAGAAAATTAACATGAGATATTAGTACAGATAATAAATTAAACACAATTTTAAAAATCTAAAATGAAATGACTTGCATATTCCATCAAAACAATACATAAAAAGAGTTGTACAAAATATGATACTGTATAGCCTTGTAGGCCAAAATTGATCGCTGATAGCATGATGTCATCAATCTGAGACATTTCATTCCCTGTCAACACCTACAAACTAGAAATTGGACCAAGCATTAAAGATAGTTAGTATATCTTGTATTTTTTTGAAGTCAAATTGTACTATTCTATTTTAACATGTTACAAAATTTATACCTCAGGCATCGAAGTTGCAGCTATGGTAACTGGGGGAGGTGTATGGGATACTACTGCTACATCCTGAAATGCATATTATTTGTCTCAATTTAAATCGATGTATAAATGAAAATTCATTTATATAATTACAAAATTAAAGTGACTGATAAATAAAATGTTATGAATTCAAATCAACACACCTATTTCTGTGGCTCATGGGCAAACACCATGTCCATCAACTCATCTGTCAGCGTGACATCCTCAACCGTGTGAGCCTAACATCTACAATCGCAAATCATGCATACATGATATGAGTATCCATCTGCACCAGTTGCGTCATCTATCCCTGAGGATATCCTCGAGCAACTGACACACATATGCTCGATGGGCGCTCTGTCGCCCTCTAATGGCTCATCATCCAATACAATAGGGTGTGCTAATGATGTCCCATGCTAGATGATGGCACCAGTCAATGTTGTGGCCGCCTAAAGAGTCTGTAGCTCCATCGACCCTTTCAGCTCTAATGGGACAGTCAAATGCACCTTGGGTTTGGGTGCTAGGGGGCGGTGACTCTTCGCGGCTAATCGCCTACGGGCTCTAGGTCTATCTTGGGCAGAGCCACCACCTCTACCATGAAACTCTGTCATGTCAAAATAATTTGGGTGCACATTGAGCACAAACTCACAATATATTTTTCTCAAAAAATATAATGGCACCTCATAATTATTACAAGGTGGATCATCAAAGACCATCCACCACCTCTACCCAAAAAGATTCTTCATCTACACATTGGTACACCAATGTATGGGAAACCTCTTTGCATTAGGAGGTAATGACTGACCAGTTTTGGGGTCAACAAAAAGGGCACATATTTGATGTTTAGAAATATTTTTGTTTTTAACTCCATTGTATGATAGCCCATTGGCATAGAATTGACGACACCTATCCCTAAAGCTTCTCCATTTGGTAATTTCAATGGAAACAACTATGGCACCACTAGCTAATGTTTCTAGGCTAGTGGCAAGGGATTGATGATGGTCAAGTTCAGAAGTTTTCAATTTTACAATCAGTCTATTGATTTTGGATGTATTTTGCCCTAACTGATTAATTAATTATTCCTGTGTTTCGGCTATGTGGTCAAAAGGAGGAATTGGGGGTTGTTCTTGTGCATTTTCAGGAGGTGCATTTGGTTGTTCTTGTGGGTTTTCAAAAGTTGCATTTGGTTATTCTTGTTTTGGATTAGAAGAATCTGGTTTTTGAAACAAAATATGAAAAAATCTAATCAAAATTAATGAAATTAAATTCAAAATGTAAAACAATTTGCATAAACTAGAAAGAAAGACAAAAAAAAACAAAAACTAACCTTGATCCATAGCCTGAGGACAAATTTCGCACACTGTTCGCAGTTTAGCTTAGAAAATGAGAAAAAAAGAAAGTAAAAAATGTGCTTTTCGGGTAAATGAGGACCCAGTTTTTTTAAAAAAACATTTTTCATCAGGCAAAGCATACACAGTTTTACTAGGATTATTAGCGTGTACACACTCATTTTCCTATAAGCAGCACATACGTGCTAATTTTCCTAGGTGTAGCGTGTACACGCTCAGTTTCCTAAGCTCAGCACGTACGCGCTACCTTTTATAGGATTGGGAAGAACAAACCTAAGCGCGTAGGTTGGAATTTGAAATTTTAAAACCGCGTACGCACTGCCTGGTTTTCCAAGTTTTTTTTGTGTGGTGTCCACTTTTCTGACAACCATCTTTGTGAACACACCCCACACTTCAATAATGATCTCCAACCACCATCTCAAACATGATCACCAACAACATCCTAAAACTCCATCAAAAGGTGCACCAACACTTCTTATGCAATTTATCAGAAAGCTCTGTCGATGAAACCCTTGCCAAAATGAGAAACCAATCTTCTAAGCAAACAAAATAGCATCTCATCTCTAAACCAAAATCAACTGACCAAATATGAGTATAAGTATCATGAATAAGCCAATTTCATCATCAGACTATATAGGACTCTACTAGATCATGCCAAATCCAAGTTTACCGAAAACCACAACCTACTGGGACTAGAAGAGTTCCGATAAAGCATACAAATAGCTAGTGCTGACATCAATGAAAAAACATCAATACAACGCATAATCAATTCCATCAAATGGCCAACAATCTCCCCCTTTGGTATTGATCACAACACTAGATGTGAAAAACATCCAAGTACCAAGAAATGCAAAACAAGTCTCCCCCTATGGAAGACAACCAATAGATCTCACAAAAATAGCTCTTAATCTCAATATCACTCCCCCTTTTGACTTTCTTTTTCACATCAATATCACTCCCCCTTTGACATCAATGCTAGAAATCTGACAGAAATATCAAAGAAAAAATATAAGCCTCTGAATCATAAAGTTGACTACTCCCCTTGACCATTAGCATCCCACATTAGTGCTGATAAGAATTGTATCTTTGATAGTGCATGCTGGACTGATGCCAAGCCACATCAATCAAGTCTCTACTAGAGGGGTAGAAACTCCCAATCTATCTCTCAGGCACTCAAATGATTTCTTGGACAAAGGTTTAGTGAAAATATGTGCAATCTGCTCTTTAGTGTTCACATAAAATAGTCTAACTTCATTTGCTTTCACCTTCTCCTTCAAAAAGTTATACTTGATAGATATGTGTTTTATTTTAAAATAAAATACCGGATTCTTTGATATATCAATAACAATAGAGTTATCATAGTGAATAACTACTGGTGCATCACAATCCACCTTTATATCCTGCAACATTTGCATCATCCATAAAACCCATGTACAGTTAGTAGCAAGAACAACATACTCAGTTTCAATAGTAGATAAATAAGTTCATGACTTTTTCTTGTTGATGCATGAAACCAAATTCTTTCCATGAAAGAAAGCTCCACCGGAAGTACTTTTCCGATCATCAACATCTCTAGCCCAATCAACATCTATATATGCACATATAGTAAAGTTATCATCGTTAGGGTACCACAAGCCATATTTAGATGTACCTTGCAAGTATCTAAAAGTCCTTTTCATCGCCATCTCATGATTTTCTGTAGGATTACTTTAAAATCTTGAAACAATACAAACAACATTCATAATGTCAGACCAAATTTGAGTCAAATAAAGTAGACATCCAATCATAGATTTTTATCTTGTAGGAATTATTGGTGTTGAAACATCTTTTCTTGTCAATTTCTCACTTGTAATCATAGGAGTGCTTACCGGTAGAGGGTTTTTTAGTGGCGAATCTTTGCCAATTGGCGAATTTCGCATTTTTTTTTGAGGAAATGGCGAATAGTCTGGGGCAACATAGTTGTTAAATCGCCCGAAATTTTGGGGTTAATGATCCATTGTATTCTGGCTTCGCCATTGAACACACACCGTTCGACGTGCATTCCTATAATCACTTGGACGTGGGTATTAGATCGCCTCCATTATTCACTAGAAATAGTAAAACAACCCTGTATCCAGGACCTAATTCGCCAATGGTAAATTAAATTTTCATTGCACACGTCGTCCAAATTCGCCAATATCAATTAAAACATTATAAGCACTCGAGGACCCATTTTGCCCCACTTAAATCAAGATGCATTTTCAAACACCCACACAATTCGTGAAAAATGCAATCATGGATTGATATAAATACAATTGAAAGTTTGAAACACTCTTTCTTACAATTTGGTTGTGTCTGATTAGTAAATTTGGGAGCTTTTGATTCACATTCTGTAATTTGAGTTGGAAAGTCAAAGTTCATTGTAGGGCGGAGGGCCAGAGTTACAATCCTACAACACAGGCCCAGCCATTCTTGATTCCTGATTCAGAGAATTGAGATGGCATAAAGGTGAGTAATCATTTCTTCATACTTGATAGTATTAGTTTTAACTTTTAATTTGTAGTGAGAGCCCAGAGGTCAAGACTCAAGATGTCAGACATGGGTGAGACTCCTTAGGGTGGTGAAAGGATTGAGATGCCAGAAAAGGGTGAGACTAAGACTCCTCAAGGTGGTGAAGGAATTGGGATTTCAGACAAGGGTAAGACTCCCCAGGGCAGTGAAATCGAAGGGATTGGGAAGCCATCAAAATGACCAAAACTTAAAGATACTACCATAAAGTCTTACTTTGGAATTGGCAAAAGTTTCTGGTCCATCAACTTCTACAATTTCATAAGACATTCACAGTAGCTCACCACCACCACAAGGTGGAATTGTCATTGATTTAAATGCATCAAATGAGGATGAAAATAATGACATGACAGAAGATGTTCTAAGGGATACACACAATGAGATAATTCACTCGGATGCAAATGCTAGTACTGAAGATGATTTTGGTAGAAAGAAAAAAAAATAGGAAAGTAGAAATGGGGCAAGAGTATGAAATGACAAGAAGTTTTAAGATTGATTAGGTAGAAATGTACCCATTCATTGAAGCAGTCCCAAACAATGATGAACAACCAGCAGAATGCAGGTGTAAGATTTGTAGCTGGAAAACTAAAAGAGAGAAGAAGATGCAGCTAAATCTTGACACCATAGAAAAGCATATTGGTAAGGTTTATGAAAAATAGATCATAGACGGAAAGGAAACACTAGTAGTAAGATGGAAATCAAAGGAAGAATGTCTTCATGTTAAGTATGCTGTGGAATATGAAGAGCATAACCACAAAAAGAAACTGATGGGTAATAGTGGATTTAAAAATACAATCAAGGCTGGGCTTGAACATGCAGTGAAAGATGCAAACCTGGCAAAGACTATTCAGATGAGTTTTATTTTTCATATTCTATCAAGAGGGTTTCCTATGAAAGATTTCCCAGAATATAGAAATTTATTATCTTTTTTGAATGTTAACCACTATCTTATGTCACATTGGTCAATAAACGTTGGATAGGAAACGACAAACTGTCTTGCTGAGGTGGAAAAGAAAAATTTACAGGAGAGTGTAAAAGAGTCCAAATTCATTTCATTATCCATAGATGAAGTTACTGCGGTAGATAACACCGCTGTATGCATGTGTATACGGTAAAAGAACACATTCACTGAGCTTATCTACTCTATGTTCGTAAAATGAGGGGCAATTCAATAGAAAAAAAATTATATTTAGAAGTTAAGAAAGTTTTGAATAAAATTGCTGGTATGGATGACTTCACAATTTCTAAGAAGTCGGTGTGTGTTGGAGTTGATAAGCTGTAGTAATGCAAGGTCAAAGGACTGGTCTTTGCACAAGATTACAAATTGGTATTGCACCATACATGGTTGGCATTCACTACATGGCCCATCGAATGAATTTAGCATATAGAATTGTAAAAAATTTCCCTACAGTGTCAAAAGTTGAAGATCTAGTCCATGAGCTCCACTCATACTTCTGCCGAAGTCCTAAACATTTTATAGAATTTCAGATTTTTGTTGAGGAAGTAACATTAGGAAACAAGCTTCTCAGGGATGTTGAGACCAGATGGATCTCCTTGCATGGACCAACTTCCAACGAGTTCTAATTGAATATCAATCCTTGATCGGACTAATGTTTGAGCAATGCCTCACAGTAGACAAAGATCTTGATCTCTTACATAAGTTAAGTGATATAGACACTCTATTAACTTTAGCTAGTCTTCTCCTCATGCTCAATTCAATGAACAAACTTGTTGAGAAAGCTGAAGACATAACTATGTATATCATTGAGTATAGCACTCTACGTAAAATGACATGGTTGGGCCTAGATGGTCTATATTTAGATCTAATAGGGCGAAGCCCAAATTTTTTTAGGTGGCAGATAATTACAGATTTGAATCGTGCTAAACTTTTTTACATTTCAATGAAAAAAATGAGTTATGTGTCTTTGTAAAAGGATTTTAGATACCAATGCACCAATCTAAGACAAGCAAGTGAGACAGAGCACTACCAATTAAAAAGGAAGATTTTGACAGGATTGTTAAATTTGTTAGTGATAATTTGAAGTCTATTGCATATGAACTTTCAATTGAGATTCGAGAAAGATTCCCTCAAGAATAAATACTTGAATCCATGGGTTGTGTGTATCCTCAATTTTAGCATTGAAATGGAGATAATCCAAATAATGTAAAGGTGTTTCATAAAAAGCTAGAGGAATTGATATTGACATTTTCAAAACATGCATATTGCAATGGACAACCAATAGAAGGAATTTTAAATTTATATCATCTTAAAAAACAATGTTAATGCTTTGTATTGTGTATGAAATAGTAGTTGGTTGACTTCGAGAATCCATTTGAACCTGGATCAATCACAAGGCTTTGGAAAATGATAGATCAGAGTGAAGTATTGCATATTGCAATACCAAAATATTTCAAACTTATTGATTTATGTCAAACAATGATATTGGGGTCGGTGGAAGATGAGAGAGTTTTCAGTGCATTAGGGCTTTCGAAATCAAAGATCAAAAACAAATTAGACAAAAATTTGGAAACTTTCTTGAGGTTGTTTGTAACATAGTATAATGTTAAAGATTTTCCATATGATAGGGAACTGACAATCTGGAATTCCATGCGTGAAAGACGAGGGTTGTGCAACACTTTAAAAGATCATGGTGCTACTGCTAGTGCTAAGACAAATGATGGATTATAGACTCAGAGTGAGCATGAAGATGATGAAATGTTTGAATACCTAACTCAGAATGAAGATGAACCTGTTAGTACTAGTCAGTTTTTGGATCTTGAGTCCATTTGGGATATAGAAGCCTCAAACTGAGTCACTGAAGTGAATTAGCAGTCAGTTTATAAGTATTTATACTATAGTTCTTGAGTCAAATTACAATTTGCAAAACTATAGTTGTCATTGATGATTTTATATATTGTATTCCTTGAATTTGTCAATTAGAACAGATACTTATTTCATATTTTTAATTGTGAATTTGAATTTTTAGTAAACAATTAGAATTTAGTTTCTGAATTATTAGTAAACAATTGAATTATTAGTAAATTGGTTCCACATTATGTTGAACATAAAATGCAACAATTTGTGTCACAAGATCCATAAAATTATTCATATTGCATAACTGTTAGAACCTTTCTATTATTCTACATTAAAAGCTTAACATGATGTTCATGGTGATTAGGGTTTTGTGTTTGTCTTTTTGTCTTAGTTGGCTAGTAAACCGAAGTTCTCGAGCATTGAAAATCTGAGTTGTCCTCTCTTTATTTGTCCATGTCCATGTCAACGTCAAGTGTGGTCAAATGGTTGGTCAGACAATGAGACATGTTTAATGTTTCATCTCTAACTCGTAGATAAATTTCATGTTTAACAATTTAAGTGGCGAGTTAGCGAGTGCTGGGTTGGGTTTAAATCGTGAGGTTTCTAGTTTTTTGGGTGAGCATTTTATGTTAGCGAGCTAGAGATTGTTAATGAAATTGGTTTGGTCGTGAGGTCTCAAATTGGTCTTATGCCATGCATTATAGCCACAAGAGTTAGCAAGTAAGTCATTAATGGTCTATGTGCCACTTCTCGCACCTATTTATGAAGGTAATTAACATAAAACATCAATTTTTGTTGGTACTCGCTGGGTCATTACAGTAAAGAGATAAATATTTTGAGATTTTATGGTTATCACTAGCTTCTAGGTCCTTTATCATCAAGTCAGTTTAAGTCATGAGCTTGTAAGTACTGGGAGATTTTAGTTATCGCTACCTTACAAGATGTTTTGCACTTGACCATTTTATGTTGTGAGGTTGCGACTGGGTGTGATTTTATGTTATCGCAAGGTTGCGAGGTATTCGCGGTTAATTCATTTTAATTTGTGATTATATGATGTGGTTGGTATGACAGGCTAGTTGTTTCATCACTTGCTTGTAGGTTTTAAAGTTGTTTAGTATTTTATGTTGCGATCTGGCGACATGTAAGTTTTGGTTTGATTTTGTGGTCATTGCATGCTCGCAGGTTTGTAAGTCTTAAGTCAAAAAGTGCTAAGAGCATGCAATGGTGGTTAAGTGTCTTGTTGTCGCAGGCTCGCAAGGGTTTAAGTCAAGTTAAGTTTTGAGTTGCGACCTTGCGATGAAATAAGTTGTTTTGTTAGATTTGCAGTGGTTGCTAGCTCACAGGTAAAGAAAAAATATTACAAATGTTGTTGCGAGGTTGTGAGTGAAGGGCTTGATGAAGATCAACGACTATCGTTCACTCATGAGATTATTTGAGGATTCATAAAATGAGTTGCGAGCTTGCAATTAAGAGGATTTGGTAGCATTATCGCTAACTTGCCGGTTACTTTCCAAATTGTTATAACCGGTTGTGATTGTGCGATTAAAGAGGGGGATTAACACATGGACTTGATTGTCGGGTTCTGTAAAAGTTTTGAATGGCAATTGCCAATGAAATAGAAGGGCATGAATTCAAATTTTGCTCCAGTACTTCATCTTTGAATTAATGCCACAATAGCTAGTTCATGCAAGTGTTCCAATTAATGAGAGAAGTGATGGTACCCAGATACCATAAATTGCATGATCGAGCCAAGATTTTGTATAATTGCATTCCATCATTGAGGTAATCTAGTGAATTAAGCTCTGTAATAGGATTAGAGAATTCAGAGTGTTGGGTGTGGGAAAATTTCATAAAATTGGTTAAGTTTTTCTCCTATAGCTAAAATGAGCAAGGCAACGAGTGGAACTCAAGGTTCCAAGCCCAAGGCCATTGAGGAAAAGAAGGATAAGAAATACAAAGAAGAATTTGTAGATTTTCTGCCAGGGACTTCCATTGCTTTGAATACAATTGATTTGGCATGGAAAGATTTATGGAGCCAATGCAGAAACTTGACCATGCTTCATATGACTGGTACTACTCTGTTTCATTATTTCTGGAATAATAGGGTTAAGGTTGTCCCGATGTCAAACCATTGGGATTTAAATATGGCAAAGTTAATTGTGCCAGATGTATATGTTGATGTGGATTTGATCAAAGAGTTGGCCAAAATCTATTACCCAGTATCTAGGGTAATTAGAAGAAAGAACTAGTCTACCCTAGTTTAAATAAATAGAGCTAGCTTCATTGAAGCTTTCTAGATATAGATTTGCAGTGGATTGTAGAGGATTATAAAAAATACAAAGGTGTTACCAAGAAGCATGCAATGCCCAGATACATGCCTAGGGTGAATAGGAAACTAGTTATAATTCCAAATAATATCAAACCATCATTTGATATCACACCTTTCCTCCACTATATGCATTGTACAATCTATAGATTATAAAAATTGTTGGGTTTTGATGGAGATTCCATAGTATCAACTGAATTACTGATGATGGCTATGGAAATTCAACACACAAATGTTAACAAAGATTATGATTATGTGGGCTATGTGGTTGAACACATTCATAATGCTCTAGTTAAAATTTAGAGTGGTGCACCCAACCCTACATTTAAGCATTATTCATTGTTGATGCATTTAATCTTGTTCTATAATGTTGAGTTAATGGATAAAGAATTGGAGCGTTTCAAAGAAGAATTGGGTGTCTTAATGTCAATACAAAGATAGACCCAAGTTTGGGACAGTAGTTCTCCCTATTCTTCCTTCCCTTTCTTTGAAAATTGGATTGTTTTGCCAATTATGGAAATGCTAGAAATAAATAGGGAAAGATTGTCAATTAATGTTAGGAGAGTTTTGAGACCTTACTAGTATGTTCCAAATTGGTCTATTTCACATAAATGGGGGGACTTTAAATCTTTTTTCATAACTTTATTGTGATAAGAGTCTATGGGTATCCTCAGCCTCCCCATATTTTAGCAAAATTTGTTCCAATTAGGATTTCTTTTATGGAGTCTATTTGGTAATTGACCCTAGTTGAAAAAGAATACCTTGACAGACATAGGAAGGGTTCTTTTATTCCTAGGCTTTGGGTTATGTCTGATTTTACCATTGGTAGGAATTCCTTTGATGAAGTAAACAATTTCCTTAAACAGTATAGGTTGGTTAATTTTGTGTCTAGATTTTGTGATCCTGAACAATATATTAAACATGCATTGCCAAAAATGACAGCTTGGGCCACAATAAAGGACCATGAATGATTGGATGATGAAGATGTGGTTAGAAATTTGTTGAGAAAAGAGGATGTACAAGAAAGGAGAACAAAATGGAAAAAATTGATGAGAGTTGAAGCAAAATTGAAGGTTGTTGATCCTAGTTTCTCAAGTTTTTGCCATGATCACCCGTACTTGGAGAGGATTAACAGAATGCTAAGTTTATATGAAACTCTGATGGAACAAATGCCTCAAATTCTAGAAGTGGCTGCTCAGCAGCAAGACCCCCAAGATGGACAATCTTCACATGGAAAGAGGCCACTTATTGTATCCGTTGATGATGTAGAGAGTGGGGATGAAGTTTAATCTACCTGAGTGCCAACTGCAAAGGAAAAAAAACCTAAGAGGTCGGTACAATTGTGAGGAGAGACCCTTTTAGAGCAATTGTTACAGAACAAGGACACTAGTTTCATCAAATAAGGACATATCTCAAAGAAGCAGGGCAGAATGAAGAACAGGGAGAAACAAGTGAAGCCCTTGCTCAAGGCTTTGATGAGCATGTGATCTTGTCAAATAAGTTCATGAAAGATGATGACTTTAGTAAGTTAGATGAATTTAAAAGTTTTTTGACAAGGTTGAAACAAAATCAATTAAGACAAAATATGACCATAGAGGAAGGAAATGTAGAAAAGAAAGAGGAGATCATAATGGCACTGCAAGAATATGATCTTGACAGGGAGTAAATATTTGTAGAATAGGAAAGAAAATTGATTAAGAGTGCTACTATGATTATGATGCTTGACTTGGATATCCAGTCTATTTTTATTATTGATCAGATTAGGAAGCAAGAGGACCCAATGTTTAAAACTAAATTTGAAATTGGAGATGTAATAAGAGGATCGAGATTTAATCCTAAGTCAAAGACACTTGCTACTTGGTCTTTGGCCCCTTCCACTCAAAATCCCCACCTTCTAAATATACAAGTAGAAAAGAAAGCTGACAGAATGATCTGGAATTTGCAGAACACAAGTGACACAGAGATTGCCTCATTTTTTACTCAAGTTTATTTCATGAATTTATCAAAAACAGAGGATTTGTGAAGAAGATACATAGAAACATATAACTAATTGATTTCATTATCTAAAAAATATGAAGAGACACTGATGAAGAAGGGTGCTCTGGAGGAAGAGTTAGTGGAGTTGAAAGAAAAAATTGCAAATGAGCCCACTCCAATACAAATTACAGAACAAGTACAAGAAATACCAGCTAATGTGACAAGAAAAATCGAGGAATACACAAAGAAAATTGAAAAGTTTGAAAAGGAACAAAATGTCAAGGCTATCTCTATTGTGTCAGGAATTTTGAAACATAGGATTAAAGTATTGAAAGGAAAATTAATGGTAATGCATGATTTGCACATTTCTTTGAAAGAGGCAAGTAAAACATCCTCTAAGGCTGTCACTTTTCTTGGACCTTTGTTCAATGTTTGGTTAGGAAGAAGGAAATTAATGAATAAGATAGATACTACAATGCTATATAGTGATGATTTCCCTCCCAAGATCAGTGACACTAAAGACATGGTTGAGGTAATGAATGCAGCTTATGCATTTTTCACAAGGAAGGATGTTCTTATAAATGAAAAATTGCAAACATTTGGGGAAGGTTATAGTAAATTGGTGCCTTCAATTTATGGTAGTAATGGAGAATTAAAATCAGTTTATGATTGGACCAATAAATTTCATTTGATTCTGAAGCAAGAAGAAATAATCAAGCATATAGATGATCAGGTTGATGCTAATTTCCTTAACAGTATGCTTGATTCACTATTCAAGGTTGAGGTTGACCATGCAAATTTTATTGTTGAGGCCAGGGTAGTTATAGATGTAAAGATGGACAGATTCAATTACAAAGTTGGAAGAGGTAAAGGTATTCAGTTTGCCAACAAATAAAGAGGTGGATAGGTGGCAAGCCATGCTAAAGCAAAAGAAGAAATGTCAGGTTCCTACCCAAGATTCCTCAAAGTAATTCCAAGCTTGTTGAATCCTAATCTTATAAAAGGATTCCAAGATTAATTTGAGAGGGATGGCCACTTTATTTTTTGATTGGTAGAGAGGGATGGCCAGTTGGCCACTTTTATTGATGTTGAAAACTTTGATACAGTTATAATAGTTCAATTGTTCAACAATTAAATATGTGCATAGCTGAATCACATTTTGAATTTACTTTCTAATATCATTATGAATATAATATCAACATCATTTGTAGTTTGAGATCTTCACATAATTGTCTTTGTGTTGAATTTATGTTTTCACTGTGAATTGAATGGTCAATGGTTTTTCAATTAACGTGTTTGCAAGGTAGATTATGGAATATTTCTAGGATTTCTTTTAAGGAAAGAATTAAAGTTCTTGGGGCAGTTTTAGTGAAATCATTTTTTTAAATACAAATCTAATGATTATATCATTTGTATGAATCTGGGTTGTGTATGTAATGGCATTTTCATAAATGTTTATCTGCAAATGAATTTTATTGAATTTTATTATCAGGTTGTCTTTGAATTGTAGGTGACTCTATGACCTAAGATAAGGCACTAGTCAGTTGTCTCGATGTTGTCTTCGTGAAGTGACCTTCCAATTATAGTAGTTGATTCATTGTGAGTGAATATGTTTTCTTGTTTGCCTTTGATTATGAAAGTGTGATTTGTCTATAACATCTATCATGGAATTGGATCCTCAAAAGATATTCCCTTTAATTGAGTTCCATGCATGTTTTACTAATTATGTTGTATTCCTATCTATTGTGGTGTTTGATACTTTCATTCTTAATACTCTTATGATTTAATATGCCAATGATATTTATGTAATATATATGGAGGTGTTCTATGACTTTCATAAACATGTTTTCCCTCCTCCATAATTATAAAGTTAGCATTTCCTCATACCTATAATCAACATGTATCTCAATCTTTGTATCCTTGCTAGTATATGTGTATATATAAATATAAATTATATTAATATATGTATATATATATATATATATATATATATATTCCGTTGTGAACATTAAAGATTTCCTATATCTTATCCATCGATATGTTCTACTAGTTTTCTGGGACCTCAAAACCCTCTTCCCTTAAGTAATCCACCTCAATCCTTAATATGATTCCAGACTAACATAAATTCTACATACCTAGGCATAATAGGAAGCACTAAATAAAAAATCACATACACCATAACAATGTAACAAATGAAAAAACCGATGATTTTGATCATTTGAAAGAGATAGAATTATACACTGGAGAGAAATAGATTAGAATTTAATTTCTATTGAATAAAATTACTTCTGTCACAAAATAAATTTATATATAACTCCTTCAAGAACCTGAACAAATCTTGAAACTAAATGCTTTTCATTTGCTCTATAAATGACTATACAATTTGCTCCCTTTACCTAGAGTCTAGAATCACTACTACAACCAGAAAAGGAACCCCAAAGGCACCAAAATTTCAGAACCCTTAAGAGACCCCCCCAAATGGAACCCTTCTAATGGCCTTGATTTCCCTTTTTATAAAAGAAAAGGGAGCAAAAAAATTCAGGCCAAGAGACACATGTCAACAGAATATTTACTCTCAGCAATGAGGCCTACAAGGCCATATGAAAAATTATGTTACAAAAATATTATTTATCCAAGCGCTAGCCATGAATCAAAAAATTTCAACTTGGTAGAAGCAAAACTACTTGAGCCATGCCATTATCACCTTGATGCCTTCAGATGGAATGTGAGATGTTACGTTGTATCCAACAGATCATTTCCCTTCTCAAAAGGGATACTGGGACTTTCAAGAAGTAAAGTCACCCCTAAAAATTAAAATAGAGGAGGAGCTTAAGCCTTCATGCCCAAGAATAGAGAAAATGGAAAGAGGAGCTCGAGCCTTCATGCCCAGGATCAGGGAAAGTGGAAACAAGAGCTTTAGGGTAAATGTAATAAGTTGGGGAGGGGTTGCAACTTCTATGTCATCACAAAGATGACTGGCTACCACTCCCTACCCAAACAAATTCTTCTTTCATTCCTTTGCGGGCTCCTTCTTCAAACCCCCTGCCATCCTGTGGTAGAGTAGAAGCAGAGGATGTGCCATGTGTGGCCTTTCGTGATAAGAAAAGGCTTTCAAACCCCCTTTGGCAATCCTTCTCACTTTTACAACCCCTTTGAAAATAAACAAATTCACATAGGAGAAAACAAAAAAACACCCATCTAGTATCACAGAGCACACAACAAATCCATGCATGATCCTGCTCAAACATCATCCTCATTTCTAAGGAAAAGACCACTCTCAAAAAATGAAAAAGGTTTATTTTCACTTCAACCAATTAAGTCAACACTCCATTCTATTTATAAATTTTTAACACTTCATTCGATGATGCTCATTCACATGAAAAATCATCATTATGGTGTTTTTCAACATGACTCTAGACTCTAGAAGTCATGCCTATCAAATCCATTGCATCCTGCTAAGGCTCATCTTATGTGAATGATTTTGTTCTAATTTTATTCCTCCTTGATTGTACAAGTTCTGCTTCGGAATCCCTAACAACAAGCAACCTTTGATTTCTTAGAGAAATCCGTGATCTCCCATCTCTAACTCAGAGGCTATCCAATCCTTTTATGCCTCTAAAACTGTCGTCCTCGCTTCTCTAATCAACCTCGACTTAGGAGAAACCTTCAAACTAGTCCCTCAGGAATGAGTCGACATCCAAGCCTTAAAAATTCCTCATACATATTAGCTTGCCACCATAGTTGTCGCTAGCTCTCATGTTTGTTTAATGTTAGCATTTTTAGGTCATGAGCTAGTGACTAGATAATTTGTGGTTAAGTTTTACGATTATTGCCAACTTAGGAGGTAAAATTTTTGAAGACGTGATCAAGCCGCAAGTTGACGACAAGTTGGTTTGGGTTTACATCGCGAGGTATCTAGTTTTTTTGGGTGCTAGCATTTTATGTTAGCGAGCTAGATATTGTTAATGAAATTGCTTTGGTCACGAGGTCTCAAGATGGTCTGATGTCATACATTATAGCAATGAGAGTTAGTGAGTAACTCATTTCATACCATTATCACTAGCTCTCATGTTTATTTAATGTTAGCATTTTTAGGTTGTGAGCTAGCGACTAGATAGTTTGTGGTTAAGTTTTATGGTTATCACCAGCTCATGAAGTTAAATGTCTGCAGACCTAATCAAGTCACGAGCTTGCGAGTGAACTGCTAGTAGTTAAGAGATAAACAATTTTAGGTTGGTGAGTACACAACAAGGGTTAAAGTCACCACTATCGCCAAGTCGCTGCGGTGACGAGGACTTAACATTTTGTGGTCAAGAATTGGTGAGTGGCTGTTCAGTTTCCCTCTATCGCTAGATCTCGAGGTTATGAAGGCTTAACATTTTCAGCTTGTGATTTGGAGATAGAGTCCTAAGGTCTTATCTCTAGGTCATGAGATTTTCTAATGGGTAGTCTTTCAGGTAGAGAGTTGATGACTGTGTGTCACATGTTTTAATGACTTGATGGGGACTGCTAAGGTGCCAATATATTTTTCTTACAGTTTTGGAAAGGGTTGAGATTGCCAATATACTTTTCTTATGGTTTGAAAATATCTTGGAATTGCCAATATTTTGTTTTTATTGTTCAAAAATAGGTTGAAACCACCAATATTTTTTTTTATGGTTCGAAAATAGGTTGAAATTGCCAATAATTTTTTTAATGGCTTGAAAATAGGTTGAAATTGCCAATGCAAATATTTTTTTTGGTTTTAAATCATTACAATTCACCCGTGCAAATATATTTTTGGTTTTAAAAACATTATAATTTTCCTAGATTTTTCATAAACTTTGAGCGATCACAAATGATTCTCCAATGGAGATTATTATTTTTTCTTTGTAAACTGCAAAATTTCGCTAGTAAAATTAAAATGTTCCTCTGCAGTTATACACCTTTCGCTAGGTTTTAACACCTTGTCCGAGGGGGGGGGGTTTCTTAAATTTTTCCCTTCTTATTAGTTTAGAATCTCCCATACCAAATTTCTTCAAGAATTCCTTAGCATATTTAGTTTGATAGATGAAAATACCTTTGTCAGTCTAAGTAATCTGCAAACCTAAGAAAAAATTCATTTCACCCATCATAGACATCTCAAATTATTTCTTCATATTCTTAGAAAATTCTATGCATAGCTTATCTTCACCTCAAAAAAATAATCATCAATAAATACTTCAAAAATCAGTATATCATCATCAGTGGTTTTATAATCCCTGCTTATCGGTTTAGAATCTCCCATACCAAATTTCTTCAAGAATTCCTTAGCATATTTAGTTTGACAGATGATAATACCTTTCTCAGTCTAAGTAATCTGCAAACCTAAGAAAAAATTTGTTTCACCAATCATAGACATCTCAAATTATTTCTTCATATTCTTAAAAAATTCTATGCATAGCTTATCTTCACCTCAAAAAAAATGTCATCACTAAATACTTCAACAATCACTATATCATCATCAGTAGTTTTATAATATAAGTAACTATCAACACTGCCCTTAGTAAAACCAAGCTTCAAAATATATTTATCCAACCTTGCATACCAAGCTCTAGGTGCTTTTTTCAATCCATATAAGGCTTTCCTTAACCTGCAAACCATATCTGTATCATTTGATAGTGAAAAAATATTAGGTTGTTGAATATAAACTTCCTCATCAAGATCTGTATTCAAAAATACATATTTAACATCCATCTGATAAACCTTATAATTTTTATAAGCAGCATAGGCAAGAAATAATCTCATGGCTTCAATCCTAGCTACAGGTGCAAAAGTCTCTCCATAATCAATTCCTTCCTTCTAACAATATCTTTTACAAACCAATCTAGCCTTATTCCTTATAACTTTACCATCTTCATTCAATTTATTTCTAAAAACCCATTTAGTTCCAATAACATTTTTATTTTTAGGTCGGGGAACCAAGGTCCATGTGTTATTTTTCTCAATTTGATCTAATTTTTCTTTCATAGATTTCAACCAATGTTCATCTTTACATGCCTCAATTACTGATACCGACTTGTGAGGTTAAACATTGAGACCTTGTCTTGACTTATGATTCTTGTCCATCATAGTTGAATACTTAGTTACTTTGCTTAAGTATAATTTGGTTACAGAGGCCAAGGTCAATGTTTGTGTTTTTTTATTGTATTTGGTAACTCTTGGACCTTAATGTGATGTGTTTGGTGTCATGCTTGTCTTTTATGATAGTCAATCATTCCTTGTTTCTTTGAACCATCATGTACATTATCTCATTCTAGCTAGCCAGCCAACCTTGCTATGGTATAGGGGTCTATAATTTTGGTGTTTTGGTTGTTTTAGACCTTGTGATGAATTTTGATTCCTAGGTGCAAGTCATGGGGGAGTGGCTTTCATTAGGGGCCCCGACCCAAAGTGGTCACTAGGGTAGCTCAATGAGAGTTTTTAAATCAAGTGATAATATAAAATAATAAATTTTGATGGGTAGCTAGATAACATTAATAAAGATTAATTCTTGTTTCCTCTCTTATGCTTAGGTGCTTGTCTAGGGCCGAGGTAAGTAGAGAAGGGACTAGGATGGCTTCCACTAATCTTGCCCTTTCGAAAGGTTGGTGTGGTCCAATAATGCTTGTATGGGGGCTGAGAGTTGGGAGAGGTCACTAGGTTAACCTAGGATGGGGGTCGGGACCTAGTGAAGACCTACGAGGGTAACTCATGACAACCTAGTGATGACACTCTTCCCTATTGCTACCTAGTGGTAACTTGCATCTTTTATTCTCCTATGAATTGCTTGAGCCTCTGGAAGATGGTTGTTTTACTTTGAGTCTCTTTTGGTTAGGCCTTGTGAGTCTCTTGTGGTTAAGCCTTGTGTGTCTCTTGTGGCTAAGTCTTGTGACTTCTCTTGTGTGTCATGTTGGTTCTCTTTCTGGATGTATCTGTCATGTGGGTTTGGCTGATACCTCCTAGTGTGAGGGGTGGACCTTATGGTACCACATTGTTGGGTGGCGTTCCATTTGCACCCTTTGGGTTTTTCTCATCCTTCTTTATGTTTGTGTTGGTGTGGAGGATTGAATAATATCACATTGATGCAAATCTATGTATTCATTTCATTATTCTACTCTTGGAGATTATATCCTTGTGGATACCTTATTATGTAACTGATGATCTTATGTATACTCTCTTGGTAATGTAATATGTATTGTGTTCTTTTGTAAAGGACAATGTTGTCTTATTTATGGGGTTTCCTATGCTCTTTGTATGGTTATTGTTATCCTTGAGTAACATCATTTTGGGGCCTTGAGGACTTTTGCTGGTTAGTATTTGTACATCTTTTCCTGATCATGTTTTTTTTTTTATCGATAAAAGGCCGAGGCCAAATAATTTTATTAATTTAAAATTAAATATATTTACATTTACACCTCCATTTGGTGTGGGAACCGGTAGGAAAGAATGGAGGGAAGAAAACCTCCGGTATAGCCCAGATCCCTCAAGGATCAGAAAAAAATTAAGAATGTGATACAAAATGGATATACAAGATCAAAAAGGGACCTTGTCCAAAATAATGAAGATTGTATGTAGAAATCCTTTGTGTAAAGTTGAGCAGCAGATTGCCCATCTCTTGGGGTGATGCTACCATTTGTGGGCGACAGTTCTTGCTATTCGTAAAACATAGGGTTAAGCTTGCTCTGCTCCTTATACTGCACAAAATCTTGAGAAAATCTCTCACTAGAATGTTAGGAAAAGGAAAACCGAATAGGTCAAATTATACAATATATTATACCTACCTGGATGGTCACCTTGTTAGGATACATAGCTCAAAATATTAGTCTCAAAAAATCTCCAAAAACATAAATATAATGTGAGAGTGGTTAACCATCGAAGAGCTTAAACTCAATAAATATTAACGAGGCAAATTCCATAAATATTCCTGCAAAGAGATCGCAGGGAGCTACCATCTTAAAGAATATGGTTTGAGAGCCTTCCAGACCCTAATTGAGTGTCATGGGAAAGCTTTAAGTGAGATAAATTTTTATCAGGTCGACCCTTAATCTAATAATATGATGCTGGAGATTACTAGGAAGAAAGAGGAAAATTGACATATGCATCTGAGACTGATTTGACTTAAAACTGAGAGAACGGGCAGGAAAATAGGAAACTATATATGACTATGAATATATAGATGTGAGTATGAACAAAATCCTAATATATAATGTGAATGGTGATAAATATATATATAAATATAAATACAAATATTACAAAGGTAGGTTAAAGCAACCTAGAGACATTAAAGCCTGAAAGCTTCTTAAGAACAAAACAAGAGACAAAACATCAAGAATATAGGGTACCGAAAAGGTAAAATAGAGATGAGGATAGCTAGGTAAGTGTTAGTCCTAAAAGAAGGCAATATCTACATAAATAATAATACCTATATATCCATGATCACATGTATCTAGGAGTGAGATATACAAGCACATTTATATACCTATGGTCATTAATGTAAGGTATTGCCTCCTTCTAGTCTTAAAGCTTATCCTAGCAGAGTGACAAGACTAAACAAGCTAAATTTAGGAGTTTAAAGGAAAATAAGTGATGCCACCTATTGAGCATCAAATTTGAATGATTATCTATGGAGTTAAATTATAAAAGCCCCCTATTGTTAAAAGAAATCATCATTTTCATTAATACCATGGTGGCCCACAAGTCATCAAGCGGGTGTAATAGCATCCTATTAAGATATCCAGGTTCAGATAATATTGATGAGATGCAATGATGTCTCATCGATATAGAAGGGCCATCGAAGAAAGGAAGCACCAATGAACTTCAGAAAAGACTCATTGAAGACAGTAATTCCATCGACAAAAGATTCAAGGAAAGCGGAGATGGTTTTCATCAATGGGAAAAGGTCTTCGAGGAGATAATACCATCATTGCAACATAAAAAGGACTCAACAAAAAGAATGATCTCATTGAAAGAATAATGTTGATTAGACAAAAGGAAGCTACATAGATAAAAGATATCGATGAGGAAATAGGTTTCGAGGAAGCTAAAGGGAAAGCCTCCGATACAAATGGTTTCACTGATGCGACTTTATCAGTGGAAGATGATAAGGGAGGATAAAGAAAGGCTTCGGTGAGACAATAGATCCATTCACCGACAGGGCATGATGATTTCGATGGAAGAAGTGTTTTGGTGGAAAAATAAAGGAGGTCACTAAAGCTCGAGGTTTCTTTGACATAAAAACCCAATGGATATCAAATAGGTATGTGTGAGGAAACAACCAAACAACCTATTAAGATATCCGGGTTGAAAAAATATCGATGAGACCCAACGATGTCTCATCAATATAGAAGGGCCATCAAAGAAAGCAAGCGTTGATGAACTTCAGAAAAGACTCATCAAAGATAGTAATTTCATCAACAAAAGGTATCGAGGAAAGCGGAGATGGTTTTCATCGACGAGAAAAGATCTTTGAGGAGATAATACCATTGGTGCAACATAACTCACTGAAAGGAGTTTTCTCATCGAAAGCATAATGTCAATCAGACAAAAGGAAGCTACATCGATAAAAGATATCGATGAGGAAATAGGTTTCAAGGAAGCTAAAAGGCATGCCTCCGATACGCATGGTTTCACCGATGCGACTTTATCGGTGGAGATGATAAGGGAGGATAAAGAAAGGCTTCTGTGAGATAATAGATCCATTCACCGATAGGGCATGATGATTTTGATGGAAGAAGTGTTTTGGTGGAAAAATAAAGGAGGTCACTGAAGCCCGAGGTTTCTTCGACATAAAAAGCCAGTGGATATCAAATAGGTATCAGTGAGGAAACAACCAAGCAACCTATTAAGATATCCGAGTTGAAAAAATATCAATGAGACCCAACAATGTCTTATCAATATAGAAGGGCCATTGAAGAAAGGAAGTGCTAATGAACTTTAGAAAAGACTCATCGAAGACAGTAATTTCATCGACGAAAGGAATCAAGGAAAGCGGAGATGGTTTTCATCAATGGGAAAAGGTCTTTGAGGAGATAATACCATCTCTACAACGTAACTCACTAAAAGGAATTTTCTCATCGAAAGCATAATGTTGATCAGACAAAAGGAAGCTACATCGATAAAAGATATCGATGAGGAAATAGGTTTCGAGGAAGCTAAACGGTATGCCTCCGATACGCATGGTTTCACCGATGCGACTTTATCGGTGGAGATGATAAGGGAGGATAAAGAAAGGCTTCTGTGAGATAATAGATCAATTCACCAACAGGGCATGATGAATTTGATGGAAGAAGTGTTTCGGTAGAAAAATAAAGGAGGTCACCAAAGCTCGATGTTTCTTAGACATAAAAACCCAATGGTTATCAAATAGGTATCAGTGAGGAAGCAACCATAGTGATCGAATATAGTAATTCCATTGACAAAAGATATCAAGGAAAGCGGAGATGGTTTTCATCGATGGGAAAAGGTCTTCAAGGAGATAATACCATTGGTTCAACATAACTCACCGAAAGGAATGTTCTCATCAAAAGAATAATGTTAATCAGACAAAAGGAAGCTACATCGATAAAAGATATCGATGAACAAATAGGTTTCGAGGAAGCTAAAAGGCATGGCACTGATATGCATGGTTTCATCGATATGACTTTATCGGTGGAAGATGATAAGGGAGGATAAAGAAAGGCTTCGGTGAGACAATAGATCCATTCACCAACAGCGCATGATGATTTTGATGGAAGAAGGGTTTCGGTGGAAAAATAAAGGAGGTCACCGAAGCCCGAGGTTTCTTCGACATAAAAACCCAATGGATATCAGATAGGTATCGTTGAGGAAACAACCATAGTGACTGAAGACAGTAATTCCATCGACAAAAGATATCGAGGAAGTGGAGATGGTTTTCATCGATGGCAAAAGGTCTTCGAGGAGATAATGCCATCGGTGCAACATAACTCACCGAAAGGAATGTTCTCATTGAAAGAAGAATGTCAATCAAACAAAAGGAGGCTACATCAATAAAAGATATCAATGAGGAAATAGGTTTTGAGGAAGCTAAAAGGCATGCCTCTGATATGCATGGTTTCACCAATGCGACTTTATCGGTGGAAGATGATAAGGGAGGATAAAGAAAGGCTTCAGTGAGACAATAAATCCACTCTCTGACAAGGCATAATGATTTTGATGGAAGAAGTATTTCAGTGGAAAAATCAAGAGGTCACTGAAGCCCGAGGTTTCTTCAACATAAAAACCCAATGGATATCAGATAGGTATCGATGAGGAAATTGATGCCATCGGCTCCCAAGTTGGCCAACTCATCTGCTCTTTTATTGCCCTCCCTATAAATATGATTGACTGTGAACCTATCAAAATCTTCGCATAAGTCAAGAGATTTTGACAACAACGTATTTAGTCTCCAATTAGGCATACTACCTTTCCTTAGAGCATTGACAGTTATAGCCGAATCTCCTCCAATTTCCAAGTTCTTAACTCCTAGTTTCCTACATAAATGCAGACCCTCCATCAGGGCCATAAGTTCCACCCAATTGTTGGTGTTGATTCCACCCAGAGAGGCAAGGGTTTCTAGTTCCTTGCCTTCCCAATTATGAACAACACAACCTATCCCTACTTTCCCTCAGTTGCCATGGGATGCCCCATCAAAGTTTAGCTTCACCCAACCTTCACCTAGGGGCTACCATTTGCATGCATCCCTTGATTGAAGACTTACAATAGGACCATCTTCTACAAAGGGAGGAAATGATAAGCCTTCCCAATGTTTTATCATTTTTTCATCCCAATAAGTGATAGAGGCATTCTTCAATGTGCTTGATGACAGTAAGTTGTTCATGAGCTCAATGATAGCTGACTCTATCTTGTTAATGATTATGGGAACCTCTAGTTTTTCATTCTTAAAGAGACATCTATTTCTCTCCTTCCATAGCTCCCACATAACGGAAGAAGGAAGCGTTGTCCATAAACCTTCAAAGAGACAGCCATGCCTAAGGAGAGGCCATGCCATGAGCATTCCAAAGATGGTGTGGGGGAAGGCCGTAGACCATTCAAGTTTGTTGGTGAACCAAATCCAATATTTGTGAGCAAAGGGGCAGTTAAGGAGGATATGATTGGTGTCTTCCTCATCTGCCTCGCAAAGAGGACATCTACAAGGGCCCTCATACCCCATTCTTCTGAATTTGTCCATAGTTAGGAGCTTGTTCTGAACTGCAAGACAGGAGAAGATACCTGTCTTAGGTAGACATTATTTATCCTAGAAAAGTTTCAAGGGAAGCTCAGTCATAGGTCTTAAAAATGATTTGGAGATGAGAGAGTACCCATCCTTGGAGTTGTATTCTCCTCTTAGGGAGCCATCCTAGATGAGCTTGTCCTCATTCTGACCTAAGGCAATGTTCCTTGATTTAAGAATTGCTATAAGTTTTTGTTCATCCCTTATCGAGATATCCTCATCTTTCTTCTCGATCCACTGCCAACCAACCCCATCCTCTAAGGGGGAGATATAGTAGTTTAACAAGGGACCTCTATGAGATTCAAGAAGGATACGAGTAGCACCAAAGTCATCGATATTATCAATAGCCTTATATCCACCCCATGAATCTGACCAGAAAAGAGCTTTATCCCCAGACCCCAAGTTCCAAGTAAGTCTGTCAGAGATAATCCTCCTGCAGTCTAACATAAAATTCCATAGGCAGGACCCTCTAGGAGGGTTGGTTTCTCTGAAGATTTGGATAGGATTCCCTCCATTAAGGTATTTTTGGTGCAGCAAGTGAGCCCATTTGAGGTGGGGGGTTCTGAACATCCTCCAGACCAACTTGGCACCCAAGGTTTTTCCCTGATCATGAAGGTTTTTAATGCCAACTCCTCCTTCTTCTTTAGGTTTGCATATCTTGTCCTAGGATATGAGTGATATTTTACGATTGTCATTAGCACCTTGCCAAAAGAAATTCCTGAGATGCTTGTTGAGCTCTGCAAGTTTAGAAGAAGATAAATGTTGACAGGAGAGTTAGTAAATGGGCATAGCTGACAAGACTGATCTAACCATGGTTTCTCTACCTACAGATGAGAGCCATTTTCCTTTCCAAGTGTTAATCCTAGACTTGATTTTATCCACCAAGTTGTCCCATAATTTTGAGGGTCTTCTACCCTTGTCAAGGGGAATGCCTAGGTATTTGCAAGGAAGATTTCCTTCACTAATCTCCAGGACATTGCTGATCACTTTTCCTAAGGAGGGGTCTATGTTGAACGTGAAAATTGTAGACTTGGCCAGATTCACCTCTTAACCCAAGGCTAGCATATAGGAATTAAGGATGCCTTTGAAGGCGCTCACTTCCCTTATACTTCCCTTCCCAAAAAGCATCATGTCATCAATAAATTACTGGTGGGTAAAGGGAGGGAGGCCACTGGTAATGGGGATTCCTTGGATCCCACCTTCCTCTTTGGCCTTAGAGATGGATCTACCTAGGACTTCAACCATGATGATGAAGAGGAAGGGGGACATAGGATCTCCTTGCCTGAGCCCTCTTGAGTTGCTGAAGAAACCTTCCGGGGAACCATTAACCAAGATCAAGAATTTGGGGGTGGATATATTCAAAGATTAGGTTGATTTAGGATTTGGAAAATCCAAAGGCCTCCAAGCATTTGCATAGGAAGTGCCAATCAACTTTGTCGTAAGCTTTGCTTATGTCTAATTTGACTAGCATACTTGGGGCCTTGTTGAGCTGGACCGAATGAATGGCCTCTTGGGCTATAATAACCCCATCATAAATTGATCTATCTGCTACAAAGCCAGTTTGTTCTTCACTAATGATAATGGGGAGAAGATTCTGGAGTCTGGTTGCTAGGGTTTTGGTTAAGAGTTTGTATAGAGTGTTGTAAAGGGCTATTAGTGTGGAGTCATTAAAGCTTTCACGATTCTCTTTTTTGGGGATGAGAGCTAAGAAGGTATTGTTGATTTCTTTGAGAATATTACCTAAGTTCCTAATACCTTCTAAGGCATCCATCATCTCTATCCCCATAAAACCCCAATATTTTTGGAAAAAGCTAGTGGGGAAGCCATTTGGGCACGGGGCCTTGTCGAGATTCATCTTCGTATGGACAGATTTAACCTCCTCCTTAGAGAATTTCTTTGATAGGATTTTGTTGTGGTCATCGTTAATGAGTTTTGGAAGATGCTTGATAATATTGAGTTGGCCTCTGAGTTTGGAGCCTTCAATATTGTTTAAGATTTTATCAAAAACCCTTGCTGCCTCAGAGGCAACATCATCCGGTTCAGATAGGATGGAACCCTGGCAATTCTTAATTTTATAAATTCGATTGACCCATCACCTCTACTTAGTACTATTGTGGAAAAACTTAGTATTTCGGTCCCCATCACTCAACCAAGTCTCCCTCAATTTTTGTTTCCAAAAGATCTCTTCATTTGAGAGTGTCTTTTCATACTTAGAGAGTAGATCCTTTTCTTTGAGGAAGAGATGTTCATCCATTCCCTTCTCAAGAACCTCAATGTTAACATTCTTAAGATCATTTTCTATTAGGAGTTTTTTATCGAAAATATTTCCAAAATTAGTCCTATTCCATTCTAAGAGCTTCCTTTTGATAAGCTTTAACTTGCTTGTGATAATAAACATCTTCGAACCAGAGAAAATAGAGCTTCTCCACCAGTTCTCAATTAAGTTTAAAAAGTTATCATCTCTAAACCACATGCTCTCAAATTCAAAGGGACATTTTTTAGGGGAGTTGTCAGATAATAAGATTAGTTGGAGTGCGAAATGGTCAGATCCTACTAAAGGGAGGGGTTTTGCATTCAGGGTAAATTTAAGATCTGAGAGCCCTCCATGGATAAAGAACCTATCTAGTTTCTCAGCAATGTTATAGAAACCAAGCCTTCTGTTGTTCCAGGTGAAGGCATTTTCTGCCGTCTAGATTTCCAACAGGGAGTTCCGATTGATCAAATGATTGAAATCTACAGCCGTTGGAGGAAGTTTGTTGCTACCTCCTCTTTTTTTTGCTACCTTAGTGATAGCATTAAAATCTCCCCCAATGATGCATACATCATTTGGGAAAGTTCTGAGGAAAGACTCCAGTTCCACCCACACCCTAGCCTTATCCCTATTTTAGATAGGACCGTAAACGTTAATCAATTTGAATCTTAGGTTATTTTTATAACTTACTAGTTTTCCTCCCATTCGATTTTTCTTAATCTCTAAAGGTGTAAACGAGATGAATCTAGAGTCCCAAATGATGGCTAAGCCCCCTGAGGCCCCTATAGCAGGGGAGTGCTTTAGCTGTCTAATGCCTAGTTTTTTCTCAAAAAAGACTATCTTAGAGGAGTTCATTTTAGTTTCTTGGATTAACATTATATCTGGTTTAGAACCAGAGATGCAGCGCTTTAAGATGTACTATTTTTTAGGGGCTTTCAGACCCCTAACATTCCATGTTATGATTTTCATGGCTCTCTGGGGAGCAACTTCCCCTCCCCTGCATTAAAAAGAGTAGATATTTTAGCCTGACCCTTGGCCTCTCCATCCTTTGATCTTAGTTCAGCAAGAGATCTCCTACCTCTTCTCTTACTATGTTTAGCATAGTCAAGAGAGTCTTTGCTTCTGTCAGAGATAAGAATGCCTAGAGTATTTGGGTTATCATTTTCTAAGTTATCTAATGCTATAAATAGTTCGTCTATTTCTAAGTTGACTCTAGAAACATCCACTAGATTTTTGACTAAGAAATCCCTTTGTCTTTCCAACTCCTCATCATCACAAATTTCATCAACCAATTGATCCATGAGGTCATTTACTACTTCTTCCCCTATAAAATTGGCAATGATGTTAACTTCCCTAGCCACTCGATCACTCTCAGATTCTACAATTGTATCAGAAATAGCCTTCAGAGGTGAAGAGCGAGCCTTTTCCTCCTCAAAGCCCTCCAATCTTGAGGCTAGAGAGATTGGTTGATCCTACAAGGATGCCAATCCTGGATCCATGGAAAGCCTATCCATCACTGCTAATAAGCCTATCCATTAAGCTTCTCTGGTGGAATGAGAGAGCTAGATGACGACATATTTGTTAGACCGAGCTTCTCTTTCTGAGGGATAACCTCATTGATTTCACCATCTTCTAGATCTCGATCATGTTATTCAATGTAATTGAATGGTTTAACTTTTAACAACAAATAAAAATTATTCTTATTTTATTGTTGTTTATTTTGTTTAATTACTCTATGTCTCATATCGGGGTCTTACAAATTGCAATTCGATTCTATTGAAGAAATAGATGCAAAGATACAAAGAAAAAAATAATTGATGAAATATACTCTAAATGCCACTCTAAGAAAATAGAAAGAACACACCTTGAATGTCCTTATAAATCAATGTTGTAAAGATGTTCATAAGTATGAGACTAATTTTCTCATGTCCGTCTATGTGAAGAGATTATATTTGAGATAGCTACTCTAAATCCTTAACTTGTGAGAGCACTAATCAACATATTCCTCATTTCTAGAAGTTTTGAATAGTCACTCTTATTCAAAAATCATTGAAGGGGTTACCTTTCCATTTCAAAATATCCTCCAAATATTTTTTAAAAGATGGGATTGAAGTAAGTAACAAAAATATTAGAGAAGAGAAACCTTTTGTCAATATCTACCAACTTGTAGGTCTCTCTATTATATTCTATTGGCATTAACTTCATTAGTAACATCTTAATAGTTTTTCAAGGTAGTAGTGCCACCATAAGGAGAATGAAGATTCTACGAGATAAAAAATTGAAATCATTGAGAGAGAAATCTCTAGAATGAGGTCATGTACTACCATTTCTTATACCATATAAAATATAATTGACAAAAAGATAATGGCATTTTCTTAATAAATATCAAATATATGAGACATTGGTTCAAATATGAGTAAAAATAATTATGTAAGGATTAGTAGTCTTAATATTTTTTTTATAAATATTATTCTAGAGAGATTCCCCCTTAACAAAATTACTTCAATAAATAAATTTTGTTTCTAATGAGACTATTTACATTAGTCGTGCCACTAATTTTTGTATCCATCTTTTGACTTTGATTTAAAAATATTATACCATTTACTGTTAGATCCTGTTTGAGGCTTATCTATGCCATTATAAGGAAAGTTTCTTGTGATGCTAAAAATCCTATGTTAATACTTTCTAGGGTAGCTAATATGGATATCATGTAAACCAAGATTGACTTCAAAACTACATAAACTAGCTAAAAGTTATTATCCCAATAGAGCTACTTACCTTCCCAATTGGTGTAAATATGTAGTCTTATATTGTTTACACTATTATGCAATTATAGAAGTCCATTCCATATTTTCACTTATAAATGTATCTCTTTTACGTTGAATAATCAATCGCGTATTTCACCATCTCTCTCTCATATAGTATAAAAGAAAAAGAATTGTTAGGAAATTTGGCATGGGACATGTTACAATTCTTTGATGGATTTGTGCTGAAGTAGCATGTGACAGTTCTTTGATGGACTTGTTGTGAAGTTTGCAGTGGTATCCAAAGCGTGAAGAATCCCTAAAGCACACTGACAAGATAGGAAATGAAAAGAAATAAATCAAAAGCATCAATAATTTCTTTGTGAATGTTTTAGTTGGCAAAAATTCAACAAGTGCAATAAGGCATAAATAATATCTACATGAATTTTAATTGAAGTGCATTTTTTATTGACATTGTAGGGAGAAATGTAAAAGGTGAGAAATGATTGACAAAAGTGTAGCTCATGTTTATGACTGATGGGATCATGGTGTCTCAACCTTAGAATCCAAACATGTTAATTTAATTATTTGTTTTTTTTTTTCATCCATTTTGGAAGTCTTAAAGTTTAGGGAACTAGTTTCATAAGTTGCTATGTATAGATTTTTGTTATGACTATGATGGTTTCTAGTTTGATGGAAGAGCCATGGAGAGTTATATTTTGGTAGTCTACATTTATGGTTTGAGTTCACTTTTGACAAGTGATGTGAGATAAGGAAGGAACCTATTAGGTCATGGTAAATTCTATGTTGTACTTACATTACATTTGGAAAGATGACCATTATGGAAGAGATAGGTGTTGTTTCTTCAAAAGTTGGTACGTGCAATGTGTCATTGGATTAGTATGGTGTTTCTTGTGACACAACTTACCTCTTGGGCTTTGAATATAGTTTTGAAAAGAATGGACACATACCTCTTCATGATGAGCTCTATTTATATGTTCATGTCTTAGTTCTTTTGGAGAGATGGGTTGATTATTTATAAGGTGTTGTTATGCTATCAGAGTTATTCTTGAAATATCTATCATAGCTACTCCTAGAGACAAGTGGCTCTATACATTGTATTGCAATCATTGTTGTTGATAATACAATTGAGTCTATATTTTAGAGTGTAGGTTTTTTCTTGAAAGGGTCTTCCCACATATATCTAGTGTTGTGATTTTATTTGTTAAATCTTATTTAATATGTGTTTATCTAAATTGTAGTAGTTGAAAAGTTTGTAAGAAATTTTTGCATCACCTCTCCTAGTACATTTAGCATTTGTAAGCATTATTCTACACTTTAGCTTCCTTTCAATTGGTATTAGAACCTGGCCAACTTTTCTATTATTGTTGGGTTGATGAGATTTTTGTGTTGATCTAGTTTTAGTGGGAGATTTTCAAAGGAAGATTTCATCAATTTGTTTAAAGTTTGATACGGAAAGCACATCCAACACAATAGAGATGGACAAATTTAATGGCAACAATTTTTATTTTGAAAACTCAAATTGGAAGACATGCTTGTGGATAGAGATTAATGGGCTACAATTTCTTTGACAAAACCCCAAAATACACCACAAGAGATAAAATGGATCAAAAAGCCAAGGGTTTGATAAGACTTTGTCTAGATGACTCGATGCTCCTGAATGTCCATGAGGAGAAGACTGCAACAATGATTTGGAAAAGTATTGGTGATATTTATCAAGACAAATACCTAGTAAATATGTTATTATTGAGAAATAAGTTGTATTCTCTGAGGATGGAGGATGAAAGGTCCATTCCAGATCACATGAATGTATTAAAGATTCTTGTTTCTCAATTGAATTTTGTGAATGACAAGATTAATGAAAAAAAAAATTTGGTTTTGTTATGTTCTTTGTTAGACTCATGGGATCACCTTGTTATGGCCATTGGAAGCACAACAACCACTTTCAAGATGGAGAATGTGGTTGATTCGCTGTTATTTGAAGAGATGCAAAGGAAAAAAAATTAGGTGGCTAAGGAGGCCTTAGTTGCTCATGGTTGAACAATAGATAAAGGAAATAAAAAGGAAAAGAAGGGTAAATCAAAGTATATGGGGAGATCTAAGTCTCTTGTTGAAAATTCCAAGGTGAAATACTGGAAATATAAAAAATTTGGTCATTTTCAAAAATATTGTAAAGAGGAGAAGAAAGAGAAAAATAAGAATGCCTCTGATTCTAGATCTAATAAATCCTCTCAAGATGATGTTGATTCTTTTGCCACTACCTTCGCAAACCATGCATCTAAAGATGTATGGTTGATTGACGTAGGTGCTTCTTTCCACATGAGCTCTCACAGAGGTTGGTTCTCAAAGTATGAAGAATATTATGGTAGGAAGGTGTACTTGTGTGACTAATCTCACCTGAAGGTTGATGGCCATGGAAGAGTCAAAATATGACTCTCTAATGGAAAAGTGAAGTGGATTGATGGTGTACTACACATTCCTGGTTTTGTAGGAAACCTTGTTTTAGTTAGCAACCTAAGTGAAGTGGGAGTTTAGATTGTTTTGTCACAAGGTAGATGTAAGTTGACAAGAGGTTCTATGGTTCTTGCTAAGGGTGTTCGGATTGGCATGTCGTATAGGTAGGATCCATGCATGGTTGAATGCAATAGTGCTTTTGTGAAGTCCAAGAAAAGGGATTTCGATTCTTCATCCTCAACATCAGATCAAACAAAAAATAAAATTGTTGTATCAACATCTAATGTTGATTCTTTCGAGGTACATAAGGGTGCCAATGCTTTATAAATGAAGCTCCTAACTGAGAAGACAATGTTATGGCACTAAAGGCTTGGCCACATAGGTGAAAATGACTTATGAGCCTTGAAAAATAAGAGCCTTTTTGGAGGCATTTATGATTGTAATCTCGAGTTCAACTTCTATGAATATTGTGTTTATGAAAAATGACACTGTGTTTCTTTTTATTCTTCTTCTCATAAGTCTTCTGGGGTTTTGTACTGTGTTCATTCTAATGTTTTTGGTCTAGTTAATGTTCCTTCATTAATTAGATCTATATACTTTTTTGCTTTCATAGGTGACAATTCTAGAAGGATATTTGTTTATATCCTTAGAAGTAAATATGAAGTTTTTAGTTGATTTAAGGAATTTAAGTCCTTGGTTGAAAATTAGACCAGTAGGAAACTTCAGTGTTTCGGGATAGATAATGGTGATGAGTTTTGTTTTGCTAAGTTTGACAAGTTCTATAAGGACCATGAGATTGAAAGACATAAAACAACTGCATATACACCACAACAAAATGGAGTTATGGAGAGGCTAGGATTATGATGATGATGAATACTAAGAGGGGGGGGTGAATTAGTATGCCAAAAATCTTTGTACTTAAACACTTTCCTAGTCTAGCAGTAAACCAGTAAAATAGTTTACCAAACAAACCGGTTAGCACACATGCAAACAAAATAGCAAATAATGCATTCACCCACAAAAGCACAAACACCATACAACAAGATATTTTAACGTTGAAACCCAAATGGGAAAAACCATGGTGAGCTAAAACTTACAAGTAACTATCTGCAGAGTAGGAACTAGACCTGTTAAGGTCATACAATGTTCTTTACAAGAACAAATCCTATTAGGAATCTCAATCTCTGTTAGCAAATAAGTTCGATTAAAGACTACCTTGCTAGAGTATTTTAGATTCACAGATGCGAACCACCTTGTTAGAGGATTTACAAAAGGCTTTTTGGGCCTACCCAGTTAAGGGCTTTAGACTTGTCGAAGATGTGAGTAATCAACAAGTGAGTGATCTAGCAAATAACACAGATTGCTTGATTAGATCCTTGATAGCTCATTCCTAATGCATTCTAGCATTACTTGAGTCTTCAACACATTCATACTCTACCTTTTTCTCATAGACCTGAACTTCTCTATTCTATAATCTCACTTACAAAAATTCATCAACCACCTTAAACCCTAGAAACAACCTAAAACCCTAGACATGATTTCCTTATAAAGGAGTCTGATTTCATGTCGGTCCAATAGGATTACAATAAAACTTCCTAGGTTCAATGCATCTAGATATATTCTATAACATGACACAAAAAGCACCGTTAAAGTTTCGACACTGCCAAACAATCGCTGGATGGTAACTCAACACAAAATGTTGGTTGGTAACTCATCAAAGAGTATTACCAGTTCATACGGAATACTGGTTTAAGCAAAATACCAGTTGCCTATTTGTCAAACTGAAGACTGGGAAATATGAGTTGTGTCCCTTTGTTCCTTCGTACCACTTTGAGATCTTCAAGCCGCTTGGGGTCTTCATACCACTTCAGATCGGTAAACACTTTATGCAAAACACCGATAGTCTAAAGACTATAATACATCATACTGGTTTGAACAAATACCAGTTGAGCTTTAACTCATACATACAAAATGTGGTCTCATAGAAAGTGCGTGTCCATCAATGACAATCACAACATAATCTTCAAAAATGCCAATAACCTCCCCCTTTGGCATTGATGGCAACACTTAGGAAAATTTTGACATCTAAGTGTTTTACAATAAAGAATATGCCATAATAAAAATTACTCCCCCTAAGCATATACACTATCCCTTTTGCAAAAAAAGCAATGTATACTACTCCTTAATAGAAATAACATGAAAGTATACATCATAGTATCAAAATTTATATACTTCTCCCCCTTTGCCAACAATGACAAAAAAAAAATTGGAGACTAACCCCTATTTCATTAGTATTAAAATAATAAGTATTTATGACAATGAACAGTAAAATTTGTCAAAAACTGATTTAAAGTCCTCGAAAAATTGCTTCATGGATAAGGACCATGACTCAAGTAGGGATGTAGCCACTTCTTTCTCTGTCTCCATCTAGGAGACCTGTTCATTCATGGCATCAATCATGCTCATGTCTTGAGTGACCGTTAGGGCATCAAGATTTAGATAGCACTTTTGGAGAATTTGTAGTCTTGGCAGTAGGACCAATTGAAGTTCCTACAAATTTTGTGTTTTGTTTCTTATCTCTGCCTCTAGTCTTGCAGACTGCAGTTGAAGCCAGTGAACAATTTATCCATAGGTGGAGAAGGAGTCATAGGGCATCTTGAAGGTACTAATAAATGACTGCATATTAGATTGCAGTTTATCCTTCTAGGTGAGCACATCATCACAGAATAATTGAGGTTGGCAAATCTTGCTGATTAGAAGATTGCCCTCATTCATTGCATCTCTAATATTCTTTTGTGCCTTCTGGAGATCAGACTGGAGCTTTGTTAACTTTCTCACCAAGGTAGTATCCAGAGCCTTTTGATGTGCCTTCTTTGCATTTTCTTCCATGACCTCTTCGAGGCTTTGCACCTGGTCTTCTACAAATGTACATAAGAGTTTCAGTTGTGCAAGTGAGGAGTCGGTACTAGGAAGGTTCATACCGGGTATCAAACTGGTAAGTGTTTCCACTATATTTTGGATAACATCTTCCTCCTTTTCCCTCCTTAGAGCATCCAATCACTCTTGACTAAGCTTAATTCTCTGCAATAGCTTCAATTCATTTGCAGACTGGAGGTCAATAGGACTAGTAATTGCAACCGGTTTAGCCTGACTATTGGTTGCCATTGGAGTCTCCACTTGTGTGTTATTTTCCACTACTTCCTTGTCCTTGGCTTTTTGCTGGTCTTCTTGAACCTTCCTCTACTCCTCTTCTTCTTTCTTTCTTTTCTCTTCTTCTTGTCTCTTCACTTCATCTTTTCACTTCTTCTCTTCTTCATCCTTCTTCTTCTCCTCTTCCTTCTTCCTCTTTTCCTCTTCCTGTATCTTCTCTTCCTCTTTCTATTTCTCCTCTTCTTTCTTTCCCTTTTCCTTCTTCTTCCTCTCTTCCTCTTGTTTCTTATTTTCCTCTTCTTTTCTTTTATCCTCTTCCTCTTTCTTCTTTTTCTCCTCTTTTCTCTTATCCACTTCCTCTTTCCTCTTTTCCTCTTCTTTTCTCTTATCCTCTTCATCTTTCCTCTTTTCCTCTTCTTTTCTCTTATCCTCTTCATTTGCCTATTTCTTCCTTTTAGCTTCCTATTGCTTCTTTTCTTCTTCGGCCTTCATTTCCTATCCTGTTCCTTCTGAAGGTGTGCTTTGAGTAACATTTTTACCATCTAAGGCATCAACATCAATGGGGTCCATTTGTTCTTTGACCGGTTCTTCTTCACTATTATACACATCATCCGGTTTGCCAGTTTCTGGTTCTTGCTCAACTTTTCAGTTGGCTTCAGCCACTTGATGCATCTTAAGAGCTTCTTGAGCATGAGTATGTGTATCCTTGATCACCTCATGACCCTTTCCTTCCAGTAACAGGAGTCTTCTTCTTCTCATGAAGAAGAGGCCTTTGTATTTAATCATAACTTTGAAAAGTTCTGAATTTGGTACATCAGGAAAATGTTGAGGAAATATTTCCTCCCTCATTTCCTGTTCCTTTTCTATGGAAATGCGCCATTTATTGTCTAAAGAATTATACAAAGAATCTAGTGTCTTAGATCTAATTTCTGAAGGCAACCGGTCATTAACACACAAATACTTAATGATTTCCAGTTCAACTTCTTCCTTTTCTTCATCATTGAAATCATCAAAACAATCAATTAAATCATTCAACACTTTTCTCCTAGTATTCTTTATAGTTCTTTGACAATGTGTCAAAGGTTTTTAAGAAGAAATATCAATATTTACTGGTGTAGATGATGCAGGCTCATTCTTTGTCTTTTTCCTTGTTTGCCTAGTCTTCTTCTTAGGTGGTTCTTCTGACACAGTTTCTTCTGTGTCAGGTGTATTGCTTTTTGTCTTCCACTTCATCTCAAATAATTTTGTAGGTGCAACTTCCAGTTTCTTCTTAACAGGTGACCACTTGGTCACTTTAGGACTGGCTGCAGTAATCGGTGCCAATGTTGAAGGCACTGCCTTTCCTTTCTATTTGCCTTAGGATCAAGGCGTGAGGCAATTAGGGTAGAAGCATACCCATTTAGCATATCATTTAGTACTTCATTACCCATAGGCTCTACTTCTTTCTACCTAGGCTCAATAGCCTCCATTATGCATTCATCCACTTTGATGGTGAAGCAAATGTCTTCCTCATACTTTTTAACTATGTGACCGAATATTCTTATCCTTTGGCTCATCTTGCATCTGAACTCATCAAAGTATTTGTTCAGTTCTTCCAGATAACCGGTTCCACCTTCTTGTAGACTTTCCTTGATTTGTTTTGTTACCAGTTGGTCGGCAGACCACTAAATATCCTTGACTCCTAGAAAGTAGCCTTGAAAGTAAAGAACAAACCAACCAATAGTTGTCCGAACTTAAATCTTAGTGCATTGTCCTGTTTGATCGACTTAAGATTCAACATAAGTTGGCTTTGCATACAAGTGCATAGATGAAACAATGCATCTTCCTTGATCATCCTGTAAGCTGCATTTACTACTGCAGTAAAGATATAATTAATTCTGCTAGCAGAGAATGTCCGGTAACCTATCACCATGCAGGCATACTTGATTGGATCATCCTTGATTGAGTTGATGGTCATTCCACATGAGTCACTCACTAAACTAGTGAGCTTGGACATTTCAGTCTTGTTGACCTTGCTTAGGGCTGGTACTTCTCCTATATTGTAGAAACTGGTGAAGACATGAATCGCTTTGGGTGTGATATCATGCGTCCGCTTTAGGTACATATTGTCACCGTGTACCCTGCTTAGAATAATGCGAATGTGATCATCCAAAAATTCTTCAAGAAAGTAAACTGCATTTTGAAGTTTCTTCTTTTCTAGAATGCTGAATTTCGGTTGAATCTTCTTAAATCCTTTCCACAAAACAGGCTCAGCTAGGAATGGATTACAAGAGACCCTAGGTCTTCGATTTTGCAGTCTATGTAATAAAAAATCCCTTCTTCTACTATAACACTAACCGGTACTTGAGATAGGGCATTGTATTTTGACTTTCACTTAATGAAGTCCATAGAATCAACAGTTGCACCAGAGCTATCATGAGATGTAGAAGCCATGATAAACGAAGAATTATGAAAAATACCTTCGCAGATTGAAATTTAGGGCTTTGCACTTGAACTTCTCCACACACTCCTTTAGTTGCAGGGATATTGCTTTGCATTCTTCACTCCTCCAACAGATGTTTGCCTTAGATTTTCTTCGAGAATTTGATAAATTCCTTGATTCACAGTGTAAATTGCTTCCCTTTGCTTTGCACTTGAAAAACTTCTTCACTCAAAAAATGATAAGTGAGAAATGAAATGAAAATTCCTTTTAAACAGGTTCTGCACCTACCATAATAAATGCTCCAATAGTAGGGCGTAAACCCTAATTTTCCTTTTACCATTTCCGGTCTTCTATCAACTGATAGGTATCACATATCGGTTAAGGTCTTTTAGTGATTCTAACTAGGCGTTCGAAGTATTTCACCGTTTGCTCTCCCTAAGCTTTTCTGATGCTTATTTTGTCAATTCCTTGATTTCCACACTGGGTGTAGAAACGAGTTCTTCTTGTAACACTCCTGGTTTCTTTTTCCAAGTTTTGTTCATATCCACTTGAATAGTTTCAATATCAATCTTTCCTTTCGGAGTGACCGGTATGTCCTGCGATATGTTCTTTCTTGTTCTGCAAAATCTGGCAATGTGACCTGGTTTGTTGCAATGATAGTAGACCATTCCAGGTGCTCTCCAAGGTACATTATTCATGTTACCGTTCTTCCTCCTGCATGTTGCAGCAGTGTGACCATGACCATGACAAATCAAGCAGTTTCCTCTCCATCCAGTTGTCACTTGATAGCCACTACTACTTGACTGATGATTAAAGGTATTAAACTGGTTGTGATTTCGGTTCAAAAAAGGTTCCAGACCAACTCCTTGAGTCCTCTGAGGATATCTTCTAGTGTTGTTCATAACAAACCTGCATTCAGATGCTCTATGCCCAAACTTGTTGCATGCATAACAATTACCATTGGACATATTGGATCTAGGTACATTGTTTATAAAGTAAGGAAAATTATTGTAGGCTTTGCTCCTACACACATTAGCAGTATGTCCTTCTTTAAGACAATTAAAGAAAATAGGTTTGAACTTTTGCTTACCTTTACCTTTGAATGCCGGTTGCTTCTTCAATGCTTTAACATTTGCACCATAGGTCTCACCTTGCTCATGATCGGAGTAACCAAGTCCATCAGTACTCCTGACAAGTTTGGCCGAGTCAAGCTTTTGCTCTAGCTTAATAGTACTCTTGTTGAACTTAGCAAGTATTTCCTTTGACTTAGAGAGTCCTATAGAAAGAGCAACATTTGTTTCCATCAAGTTCGCATTCTTGGAGATGGCTATGTTTAGTTCTCCTTGCATGTCTTCCTTTTCCACTTTGCTCACATGGAGTTGAGTGGTTAGTACACTAATTTCTTGCTTCAACTTGGAGATTTCATGATCTTTTTCTTTTAATAGATCTTTAGCTTTCCTCTGATTCTCAAGCTCTTGGCACATTCGTATAGTCAGTTCCGCCAACTCCTTTCTTAGGTTGGAATTGGATTCATTCAACTTTTCTACTTCTTGAATCGAGGCTTCCATGTCCGCTTCATCAGAAGAACTATTTTCAGATAGCTCCATCAGTTTTTCAGCATGTTCTCTCCTTCTTGCCTGAGAGGCCTTATATTTGACCATAAGTTCATCATAGGCTTGCTCAGACTGAGTGAGCTGATGAGCAAGTTCCCTCATAGTGTATTCCCCCATATCTCTTTCCAAGTGGTTAGACTTATAGAAAGGTTGGCTTTGATACCAATTGATAAATACTAAGAGGTGGGGGGGTGAATTAGTATGCCAAAAATCTTTGTACTTAAACACTTTACTAGTCTAGCAGTAAATTGGTAAAACAGTTTAGCAAACAAACCAGTTAGCATACATGCAAACCAAATAGTAAATAATGCATTCACCCACAGAAGCACAAACACCATAACACAAGATATTTTGACATGGAAACCCAAATGGGAAAAACCATGGTGAGATGAAACTCACAAGTAACTATTTGCAGAGTAGGAACCAGACCGGTTAAGGTCATACAATGTCTTTACTAGAACAAATCCTGTTAGGAATCTCAATCTTTGTTAGGAGATAAGTCCAATTAAAGACTACCTTGCTAGAGGATATTAGATTCATAGATGTGAACCACCTTGTTAGAGGATTTACAAAAGGCTTGTTGGGCCTACCTAGTTAAGGGTTTCAAACTTATCGAAGATGTGAGTAATCAACAAGTGAGTGATATAGCAAATAACATAGATTGCTTGATTAGATCCTTGATAGCTCATTCCTAATGCAATCCAGCATTACTTCAGCCTTCAACACATTCATACTCTACCTTTTTGTCACAGACATGAACTTTTCTGTTCTATAATCTCACTTACAAAAATTCGTCAACCACCTTAAACCCTAGCAACAATCTAAAACCCTAGACATGATTTCCTTATAAAGGAGGTTGATTTCATGTCGGTCCAATACGATTACAATACAATTCCCTAGGTTCAATGCATCTAGATATATTCTATAACATGACACAAAAAGCACTGTTAAAGTGTCGACACTGCCAAACAATCGGTGGATGGTAACTCAACACAAAATGTTGGTTGGTAACTCATCACAAAGTATTACTAGTTCATACAGAATACCGGTTTAAGAAAAATACCGGTTGCTAGTTTTTCAAAATGAAGACTAGGAAATATGAGTTGTGTCCCTTCATTCCTTCGTACCACTTTCAGATCTTCAAGCCGCTTGGGGTCTTCATACCGCTTCAGATCGATAAACACTTTCTGCAAAAGACCGATAGTCTAAAGACTATAATACACCATACTGGTTTGAACAAATACTAGTTGAGCTTTAACTCATACATACAAAACATGATCTCATAGCAAGTGTGTGTCCATCAATGACAATCACAACATAATCATCAAAAATGCCAACAATCTCCCCCTTTGGCATTGATGGCAACACTTAGGAAAATTTTGACATCTAAGTGTTTTACAATAAAGAATATGCCATAATCAAAATTACTCCACCTAAGCATATACACTATCCCTTTTGCAAAAAAAGCAATGTATACTACTCCTTAATAGAAATAACATGAATGTATATATCAAAGTATCAAAATTTATATACTTCTCCCCATTTGCCAACAATGACAAAAAAAAAATTGCAGACTAACCCCTATTTCATTAGTATTAAAATAATAAGTGTTTATGACAATGAAGAGTAAAATTTGTCAAAAATTGATTTAAAGTTCTGCAAAAATTGCTTCATGGATAAGGACCATGACTCAAGTAGGGATGTAACCACTTCTTTCTCTGTCTGCATCTGGGAGACCTGTTCATCCATGGCATCAATCATGCTCATCTCTTGAGTGACCGTTAGGGCATCATGATTTAGATAGCACTTCTGGAGAATTTGCAGTCTTGGCAGTAGGACTAGTTGAAGTTCCTATAGATTTCATGTCCGGTTGCTTATCTCTACCTTTAGTCTTGTAGACTGTAGTTGAAGCCAATGAACAGTTTGTCCATAGGTATAGAAGGAGTCATAGGGCATCTTGAAGGTGGTAATAAATGACTGCATATTAGATTGTAGTTTGTCCTTCTGAGTGAGCACATCATCACAAAATAACTAAGGTTGGCAAATCTTGTTGATTAGAAGATTCCCCTCATTCATTGCATCTCTAATATCCTTTTGTGCCTTCTGGAGATCAGACCAGAGCTTTGTTAACTTTCTCACCAAGGCAGTGTCTAGAGCCTTTTGATGTGCCTTCTTGGCATTTACTTCTATGACCTCTTCCAGGATTTGCACCTGGTCTTCTACAAATGTACATAGGAGCTTCAATTGTGCAAGTGAGGAGTGAGTACTAGGAAGGTTCGTACCGAGTATCAAACTGGTAAGTGTTTCCACTGTAGTGTGGATACATCTTCCTCCTTTTTCCTCCTTAGAGCATCCAATCGCTCTTGAGCAAGCTTAATACTCTGCAACAACTCTGATTCATTTGCAGACTGGAGGTCAATACGACTGGTAATTGCAACCGATTTAGCCTGACTACTGGTTGCCATTGGAGTCTCCACCTGTGTGTTATTTTCCACTACTTCCTTGTCCTTGGCTTTTTGCTGGTCTTCTTGAACCTTCCTCTGCTCCTCTTCTTCTTTCTTTATTTTCTCTTTTCTTATCTCTTCACTTCATCTTTTCGCTTCTTCTCTTCGTCATCCTTCTTCTTCTCCTCTTCCTTCTTCCTCTTTTCCTCTTCCTATATCTTCTCTTCCTCTTTCTGCTTCCCCTCTTCTTTCTTTTCCTCTTCCTTCTTCTTCCTCTCTTCCTCTTGTTTCTTATTTTCCTCTTCTTTTCTCTTCTTCTCCTCTTCTTTTCTTTTATCCTCTTCCTCTTTCTTCTTTTTATCCTCTTTTCTCTTATCCTCTTCATCTGCCTGTTTCTTCTTTTCTGCTTCGTGTTGCTTCTTTTCTTCTTCTGCCTTCTTTTCCTATTCTGTTCCTTTTGAAGGTGTGCTCTTAGTAACATTTTTACCATCTAATGCATCAACATCAATGGGTTCCATTTGTTCTATGACCACTTCTTCTTCACTGTTATAGACCTCATCTGGCTTCCTAGTTTTTGGTTCTTGCTCATCTTTTCTATTGGCTTCAGCCACTTGATGCATCTTAAGAGCTTCTTGAGCATGAGTATGTGTATCCTTGATCACTTCATGACCCTTTCCTTCCAGTAACAGGAGTCTTCTTCTTCTCATGAAGAAGAGGCCTTTGTATTTATTCATAACTTTGAAAAGTTATGAATTTGGTACATTAGGAAAATGTTGAGCAAATATTTCCTCCCTCATTTCCTGTTCCTTTTCTATGGAAATGCGCCATTTATTGTCTAAAGAATTATACAAAGAGTCCAGTGTCTTAGATCTAATTTCTGAAGGCAACCGGTCATTAACACACAAATACTTAATGATTTCCAGTTCAACTTCTTCCTTTTCTTCATAATTGAAATCATCAAAACAATCAATTAAATCATTCAACAGTTTTCTCCTAGTATTCTTTCTAGTTCTTTGATAATGTGTCAAAGGTTTGTAAGAATAAATATCAATATTTACCTGTGCAGATGATGTTGGTTCATTCTTTTTCTTTTTCCTTGTTTTCCTAGTCTTCTTCTTAGGTCGTTCTTCTAACACAGTTTCTTCTGAGTCAGGTGTATTTCTTTTTGTCTTCCGCTTCCTCTCAAAGACTTTTGTAGGTGCCACTTCTGGTTTCTTCTTAACTAGTGACCGCTTGGTCAACTTGGGACTGGCTGCAGTAATTGGTGTCGATGTTGAAGGGAATGCCTTTCCTTTCTTTTCTGAGGGTTCTTCAACTGGTGTAACCCTTTCCAGATAGGTGTTAGTTCTCTTTGCCTTAGGATCAAGGGGTGAGGTGATTAGGGTAGAAGCATACCTATCCAGCATATCATTCATTACTTCATTACCCATAGGCTCTACTTCTTTCTACCTAGGCTCAACAACCTCCATTATGCATTCATCCACCTTGATGGTGAAGCAAATGTCTTCCTCATACTTTTTGAATATGTGACCAGATATTCTTATCCTTTGGCTCATCTTGCATCTGAACTCATCAAAGTATTTGTTCAGTGCTTCCAAATAGCCAGTTCCAGCCGCTTGTAGACTTTCCTTGATTTGTTTTGTTAGCAGTCTGTTGACAGACCACTGAATATCCCCAACTCCTAGAAAGTAGCCTTGAAAGTAAAAGAACAAACCAACCAGTAGTTGTCCGAACTTAAATCTCAGTGCATTGTCCTATTTGATCGACTTAAGATTCAACATAAGTTGGCTTTGCATACAAGTGCATAGATGAAACGATGCATCTTCCTTGATCATCCTGTTAGCGGTATTTACCTCTGCAGTAAAGATAAAATTAATTTTGCTAGCAAAGAACATCTGGTAACCTATCACCATGCAGGCATACCTGACTAGATCATCCTTGATTGAGTTGATGGTCATTCCACGTGAGTCACTTACTGAACCGGTGAGCTTGGAAATTTCAATCTTGTTGACCTTCCTTAGGGCTGGTACTTCCCCTGTATTGCAGAAACTGGTGATGGCATGAATCGCTTCAGGTGTGATATCATGCATCCGCTCTAGGTACATCTTGTCACCGTGTACCTTTCTTAGAATAATGTGAATGTGATCATCCAAAAATTCATCAAGAAAGTAAACTGAATTTTGAAGTTTCTTCTTTTCCAAAATGTTGAATTCCAATTGAATCTTCTTATCCTTTCTATAGAACAGGCTCAGCTAGGAATGGATTACAAGAGATCCTAGGTCTTCGATTTTGTAGTCTATGTAATCAAAAATCCCTTCTTCTACTATAACACCAGCCGATACTTGAGATAGGGCATTGTATTTTGACTTTCGCTTAATGAAGTCCATAGAATCAACAGTTGCACCAGAGCTATCATGAGATGTAGAAGCCATGATAAACGAAGAATTATGAAAAATACCTTCGCAGATTGAAATTTAGGGCTTTGCAATTAAACTTCTCCACACACTCCTTCAGTTGCAGGGATACTGCTTTGCATTCTTCACTCCTCCAACAGATGTTTGCCTCAGATTCTTCTTCAGGAATTTGATAAATTCTTTGATTCGTAGTGTAAGTCACTTCCCTTCACTCTGCACTTGAAAATCTTCTTCACTCGAAAAACGATAAGTGAGAAATGAAATGAAAATTCCTTTTAAATAGGTTCTTCACCTACCATAATAAATGCTCCAATAGTAGGGCATAAACCCTAATTTTCCTTTTACCATTTCCGATCTTCTATCAACAGATAGGTATCACATACCGGTTAAGGTCTTTTAGCAATTCTAACCGAGGGTTTGAAGTATTTTACTATTTGCTCCCCCTAAGCTTTTCTGATGCTTAATTTTCAGGTTCCTTGATTTCCACACTAGGTGCAAAAACCAGTTCTGCTTGCAACACTGCTAGTTTCTTTTTCCAGGTTTTGTTCATATCCGCTTGAACAATTTCAATATCAATCTTTCCTTTCAAAGTGACCAGTATGTCATTCGATATGTTCTTTCTTGTTCTGCAGAATCTGGCAATGTGACCTGGTTTGTTGCAATGATAGGAGACCATTCCAGGTGCTCTCCAAGGTACATTATTCATGCTACTATTCTTCCTCCTACAAGTTGCACCAATGTGACCATGACCATGACAAATCAAGCAGTTTGCTCTCGATCTAGTTGTTTCTTCATAGCCACCCCTACTTGACTAATGATTAAAGGTATTAAATTGGTTGTGATTTCAGATCACAAAAGGTTCTAGACCAATTCCTTGAGTCCTCTGAGGATATCTTCTAGTGTTGTTCATAACAGACCTACATTCAGATGCTCTATGCCCAAACTTGTTGTATGCATAACAATTACCATTGAACATATTGGATCTAGGTACATTGTTTATAAAGTAAGGAAAATTATTGTAGGCTTTGCTCCTACACACATTAGTAGTATGTCCTTCTTTAAGACAGTTAAAGAAAATAGGTTTGAACTTTTGCTTACCTTTACCTTTGAATGTCGGTTGCTTCTTCGATGCTTCAGCATTTGCACCAGAGGTCTCACCTTGCTCATGACCAGAGTAACCAAGTCCATTAGTATTCCTAACAGGTTTGGCCGATTCAAGCTTTTGCTCTAGCTTAATAGTACTCTTGTTGAACTTAGCAAGTATTTCCTTTGACTCAAAGAGTTCTATAGAAATAGCAGCATTTGTTTCCATCAAGTTTGCATTCTCAGAGATGGCTATGTTCAGTTCTCCTTGCATGTCTTCCTTTTCCACTTTGTTTCATGGAGTTGAGCGGTTAGTGCACTGATTTCTTGCTTCAACTTGGAGATTTCATGATCTTTGTCTTTTACCAGATCTTCAGCTTTCCTCCAATTCTCAAACTCTTGGCACATTTGTATAGTCAGTCCTTCCAACTCCTTTCTTAGGTTGGAATTGGATTCATTCAACTTTTCTACTTCTTGAATCGAGGCTTCCATGTCTGCTTCATCAAAAGAACTATTTTTAGATAGCTCCATCAGTTTTTCAGCATGTTCTCTCCTTTTTGCTTGAAAGGCCTTATATTTGACCATAAGTTCATCATAGGCTTGCTTAGACTAAGTGAGCCGATGAGCAAGTTCCCTCATAGTGTATTCCCCCATTTCTCTTTCCAAGTGGTTAGACTTATAGAAAGGTTGGCTCTAATACCAATTGATGAATACTAAGAGGTGGGGGGGTGAATTAGTATACCAAAAATCTTTGTACGTAAAAACTTTACTAGTCTAGCAGTAAATTGGTAAAATAGTTTAGCAAACAAATCGGTTAGCACACATGCAAACCAAATAGTAAATAATGCATTCACCCACAGAACCACAAACACCATAACACAAGATATTTTGACATGGAAACTCAAATGGAAAAAACCATGGTGAGATGAAACTCACAAGTAACTATCTGTAGAGTAGGAACCAGACCGGTTAAGGTCATACAATGTTCATTACTAGAACAGATCCTGTTAGGAATCTCAATCTCTGTTAGGAGATAAGTCCAATTAAAGACTACCTTGCTAGAGGATTTTAGATTCACAAATGTGAACCACCTTGTTAGAGGATTTACAAAAGGTTTTTTGGGCCTACCTGGTTAAGGGCTTCAAACTTATCGAAGATGTGAGTAATCAACAAGTGAGTGATCTAGCAAATAACACATATTGCTTGATTAGATCCTTGATAGCTCATTCCTAATGCATTCCGACATTACTTCAGTCTTCAACACATTCATACTCTACCTTTTTCTCAGAAACATGAACTTCTCTATTCTATAATCTCACTTACTAAAATTCATCAACCACTGTAAACCCTAACAACAACCTAAAACCCTAGACATGATGTCCTTATAAAGGAGTTTGATTTCATGTCGGTCCAATAGGATTACAATACAATTTCCTAGGTTCAATGCATCTAGATATATTCTATAACATGACACAAAAAGCAGCGTTAAAGTGGCGGCACTACCAAACAATTGGTGAATGGTAACTCAACACAAAATGCCGGTTGGTAACTCATCATAGAGTATTATCGATTCATACAGAATACCATTTTAAGAAAAATACCGGTTGCCAGTTTGTCAAAATAAAGACTGGGAAATATGAGTGGTGCTGCTTCATTCCTTCGTACCGCATTGAGATCCTCGAGCCAGTTGGGGTCTTCATACCACTTCAGATCGGTAAACACTTTCTACAAAACATTGACAGTCTAAAGACTATAATACATCATACCAATTGGAAAAATACTGATTGAGCTTTAACTGATACATACAAAATGTGATCTCATAGAAAGTATGTGTCCATCAATGACAATTACTTTGATGCTTGTTGAAAAGAATCCTATGGAAGTATGGCCCGGTAAAAATCCCTCATTGAGACATCTTAGTGTTTGGTTGTGAGGCCTATTCTCATGTGTCTGATGTAAAAAGATCTAAATTAGAGAATAAGGTGAAGAAATGTATCCTCATCAGCTATGGTTTCAGTGTGAAGAGGTACAAGATTTGGGATCCAATTATAGAGAAGGTTCTTTATATAAGTGGTATCTTTCATGAGCTAAAACATTCAATGGTAGATTTCCAACAAGGGGAGGATAAATAGAACAAGGAGGTATTTAGGATTACACCCACACCTAAGAGAGTTGAATTGTGTACTCCAAAATGACCTAATAATGAGGAGAGCTCTAGCATCTTAAAGAGTTTAGAAGAGGAACAAGATCCTCAACATCATCTTTGAGAAGGTCTACGTGTGATAAGCGACAACCTAACAATTATGGATATACACTAGAAAGGTTTGGGTATTCGTTGTGATATTCTAGTTGCTTTTTTTCTATGATTGCTAATGTTGATGAGCCTAGGACTATTAGATAGGCAATGGGTTTGAGTGATGCATATTCTTGGATGAAAACCATGAATATGGAGATGGTTGCATTGAAGAAGAATGCTACATGGGATCTAGTACCTTTTCCTAAAGGATGGAAACCCGTTCATTGTAAATGGGTTTTCAAGAAGAAATTTGGTATAGATGGAAGTGTTGAGAAGCACATGGCATGGTTGGTTGTGAAGGGATATTCCCAAGTCAAGGGAATTGATTATGTGGAGATATTATATCCTATAATTAAGCTGACATTCATTCATCTTTTGTTATCGCTCATAGCAACTCATAATTTCGAAGTCAAGCAAATGGTTGTGAAATCAACTTTCCTTCATGGTGACTTGGAGGAGGAGGTTTACATGTCACAACGAGATCACTTTGTGGAGAAAGGTAAAGAGAATATGGTATGCAAGCTGAAGAAATCTCTTTATGATCTTAAGCAATCTTCTAGAATGTGGTACCATAAATTCGACACCTATGTGTTATCATTGGGATTTCTAAGATCTAAATATGACCATTGTGTTTATTACAAATCTGAAAAATGGTCATATTCTTATTACAGTCCTATATGTCGATGATATGTTTCTCATCAGGAAAGGGAAGCGAATGATTTCAAATTTGAAGTCTCAATTGTCATCATAGTTTGAGATGAATGATGTAGGTGCAACTAGGTACATTTTGGGAATGGAGATCAAAATGGATAGAGCTTACAAAAAGCTTTGGGGTAGTCGAAGAGAGTATGTGAACTCTATGTGAAATATATTTAGCATGATAGATTGCAAACAATTAGTTGTTCGTATTCTGTAGGGGAAAAAAATTTATGTGGAAGATTGTCCAAAGTCTCCTACTGAGATGGAGGACATGACAAGAGTTCCCTACACAAGTGATGTTGGTAGCCTAATGTATTCTATGGTCTATACAAGGCCAAACATTGCACAAGAAATGGGAGTCCTCAGTCAGTTTATGGCTATTCCTGGATGGGTGCATTGAGATGTCGTGAAGAGAGTGTGCAGATATTTGTGAGGTAATTTCAAATTTTTTTTGTGTTTCCATGGTAATCCTATTGGACCTTTGTTAGACAATTAAGATAACCGGAAGACAACTAAGAGGGGGGGGGAGGGGGGTGAATCAATTGTCATAGATTATCAGAAGCATTAGCAATTTAATCTTTAATACTAGAACCCAAAATAATAATATTGGAATAACTATTAAACCAATTAAGCATAAACAGTAAACACAGAATAAAAGCCATCCACATAACACCAATATTTATATGTGGAAAACCTGGTAAAGGGAAAAACCACAATGGGAATCCTACCCACAGTCAGATAATACTTCTGCAGTAAGTATGTGAATTACAATGAAGGGGCCTCCACTTGTAGCAAGGCCAACAACTTAGAGCACACTGCTCATCACAAAAGGAATCTTACTAACTACATATAAAAATAGACTACAATCTGGAGAAGTTTTGAACTGCAAAAGATAGCATCTCCTATGCCAGAGTATAGTTTCGATTAAGCTCAATACTGGAGGACTAAATCCTCTTACATAAACCCAATTTGATCTCCAATGGTCGACCAACTCCTCTGCCTGAATGATATTACATTATTCACAAATTACATTCCTTTACCATGACCTCTTCCATTAACCATGATGATCTATAATGAGATCTTACATCTATTTATGCAAAACCTCGACCATAAACAATCACGATGACCACCAGACAATAAACTAATTACATAATTACAAATCATGTCAGCCTTAGACCAAACAAGTGTTGGAATTTTGATGATTATGTTGTGATTGTCATTAATGGACACACACTTGCTATGAGATCATTTTGTGAATGTATGAATTATGCTCAACCGGTAATTGTTCCAAACTAGTATCATGTTGTAGTCTTTAGACTATTGATGTTATGCAGAAAGTATTTACTGATCTCAAATGGTATAAAGACCCAAGCAGCATAGACAGATCAAGTGGTTTAAGGATCTCAAGTGGAGTAGAGCAAAGGAGCCAGAAGCAGCAATTATCTTTTTCCCAGTCTTCAATTTTTGTCAACCAGAAATCTGTTTGAATCATTATTACTCTGAGTTACCAACCGGTAACCAAAAAAGTTGTATAAATCGGTAATACTCTGTGATGAGTTACCATCCACTGACACTTTGATGGTGATTTTGTGTTGTGTTCCCAAATGTGTCTAGATACAATGAACCTAGGAACTTGCAATGTAATCCTATTGGACCGACATGAAATCAGATTCCTTTTAAGGACATCATGTCTAGGGTTTTGTAAGTGTATGGATTAGTGTAGCTGTTAGGTTTTGGTGGTCGTTGAAGCTCTTGTATGTGAGATCTTAAGTGAGAAGATCAAGTTTGTGTACTGCAACAGAGTGTGGATTTACTAAAGACTGAAGTAATACTGAAGAGCATTAGCTATGAGCTACAATGGATCTAATAAAGTAGATTGTGCCATTTGCTAGATCATTCACTTGTTGATTACTCACATCTTTGACAAGTCGGAAACCCTTAACCGGGTAGGCCCAGAAAAACTTTTGTAAATCCTCTAACAAGGTGGTTCACATCTGTGGATCTGAAATCTTCTCACAAGGTAGTCTTTAATCGGACTTATCTCATAATAGAGATTGAGATTCCTAATAGGATCTATTCTGGTAAAGAATATTGTATGACCTTAACCGGTCTGGTTACAATTCTGTAGATAGTTACTTGTGAGTTTCATCTCACCGTGGTTTTTCCCATTTGGGTTTCCATGTCAAAATATATTGTGTTATGGAAATTGTGCTTCTATTGGTGAATGCCTTATTTTCTATTTGGTTTGCATGTGTGTTAACTGGTTTGTTTGTTAAACTATTTTACCGGTTTACTGCTAGACTATTAAAGTGTTTAAGTACAATATTTTTTGGTATACTAATTCACCCCCCCTCTTAGTATTCATCAATTGGTATCAAATCCAACCCTTCTATAAGTCTAACCACTTGAAAAGAGATATGGGGGAATACACTATGAGGGAACTTACTCATTGGCTCACTCAGACTGAGCAAGCCTATGATGAACTTAAGGTCAAATATATAAGGCCTCTCAGGCAAAAAGAAGAGAGCATGCTGAAAAATTATCAGAATGTGTCAAGAGCTTGAGAACCGAAGAAAAGCTAAGAAGGGAACTTGAAGGACTAACTATCAGAATGTGTCAAGAGCTTGAGAAATGGAGGAAAGCTGAAGATCTGGTAAAAGACAAAGATCATGAGATCTCCAAGCTGAAGCAAGAGATCAGTGCACTTACCACTCATCTTCTTGAAAATAAAATGGAAAAGGATGGAATCCAAAGTGAACTACACATGGTTGTTTCTGAGAATGTAACCTTGAAGGAATCCAATGCTGCTATTTCTAAATAACTCACTTAGTCAAAGGAAATACTTGCCAAATTCAATAAGAGCACTATCAAGCTAGAACGGAAGCTTGAATCAGCTACAATGGTAAAGAATACCAATGGACTTGGTTTCTCTTATTATGAGGAAGGTGAGACCACAAGAACAAAAGATGGAGCATCAAAGAAACAACCAGCATCAAAGGATAAAGGTAAGCCAAAGTTCAAACCTGTTTGCTTTAATTGTCTAATGGAAGGACACACTGCTAATGTATGTAGAAGTAAGGCTTACAATAATTTTCCTTATTTTCTAAACGATAAGCCTAGACCCAATAGATTCAATAGTAATTGTTATGCATGCAACAAGTTTGGACATAGAGCATTTGAATGCAGGTTAGTCATGCACAATACCAGAAGGTATCCTCAAAGGAGTCAAGGAGTTTTTCCTGAATCCTCTGAGAACCGGAACCCAAACTGGTTTACTACTTATAGTCATTAGTCAGGTAGCAGTGGCTATCAAGCAACAACCAGATGGATAGCAATCTGTGTGATTTGTCAAGGCCATGGTCACACTATTGCAACATGCAGAAGAAAAAATAGAAATATGAATAATGGACCTTGGAGAGCACCTAGAACTATTTGCTATTCGTCACAACCCTCCTTTATCACTTTTGATTTGATACAATTCTATTATATATTTTTTTAGTTGAGCTATTGGAAATGATTGAATAAATAATATAAAAGAATAATAATAAGCACACACACACACACTTGGAGAATATAATTCAAAAAATCTTTATTTATTTTTATTTTTACTCCCAATTATGGCACATGTTGTAGGAGGAATTAGAAGCTTCTAGAGGAATCTCTACCACCTTGCATGTAACTCCCCCACTAAGTTTTTAATCAATTTGCATGAGTCCAATATTGGAAAAGAATTTCTTTTTTTAATTAAATTCTCTAGATATTGGAATTGAGGGATTTTTCTTATAAAATTCTATGCAAGTTTCAAAGAAGGGAGTTGATTATGTTTTGAAGAAAATTTCCCAAGTTTTTAGTAGTAGGATCTTCTTTGGTAGTCTCATTTTCATTGTAGGATTTTTAAGTTGTTGTTTGAAAGATTTCTCTCAAGTTGCAAGGAAGGATCAAAAGGATAGCTAGAGGATTCAACACCAAGTTTCAATAAGCCAGGTTCTCTTCTTGTTATTTCACATTCACATATGAGAAATGGTATTATCTAAAATATGGTTTCTAAATCTTCCCTTACTATAAATCTTTTCTTCTTATTTAGGAATAAATAATAAATTACTTTCACATAATGCATGTAAAAGGTAGTTTTTATTTTATTTTCCTTAAGAAATATGCACATGATCTTGCTTTTTGCTTTTCCAAAGATTTTAGATCTATCCAAAAATCATGTTTCCCTTATTTAAAAATTCTTTTTTTCTGAGATTAAAAACTCTTCCCTATGTGATTTGAATCTTAATCTTTATTTCTTCCCTCAAATTCATTTCTCTGGCTCTTTGAATGGAAATCTGAAAGAAAATCTCTCTGTGAATACCAGTTGAAATTGAGGAATATATTTCCCTATGAATAGTCCTCTATGTTATTCATCCCTATAAACAAATCTTTATTCTCATTTGATTACATAATTATTATTATATATATATATATATATATATATATATATATATATATATATATATATATATATATATATATATATATATATATATATATATATATATATATATATATATATATATATATATATATATATATATATATATATATCTAGTTATATATTCTCTCTGTGAATATTAGTTGAAATTAAAGAATATATCTCCATGTGAATAATCCTCTGTGTTATTCATCCCTGTGAATGCTGGAAATAAATTCTTTCCCTGTGAATGCTGGAATAAACTCTCTCTCTCTCTGTAAATATTAATCTCCTATTTACTATAAAATCAATCTAAAACAATTAACTACCTCTGTGATAACTTGATTATCTGTTTTATTCATGTTCTTATTTTCATAGATACTCCTTTTTTTATATATATGCCATCAAATAATCTGGGAATGTAACCATATATATATATATATATATATAATTTATCCCAACGAAAATAAATTTTAATGTTACAAGTGATTTTAATATTAATCACGTCCTTCAGAATTTATTTTGAATGAGTTTTGGGCAGCGTGCATGGGGAGGCGGAGTAACCGCCGTGACGACAGTACCGGTAACCACCGGGGGTAGTGGTACCCTCCGCTACTCCTATGGTCACTATCATGATAGTGGCCACAGGGGGAGTGGATGGGTCCGTGGTGGCCCCTCAACCTTGCGGGTCTGTGCATGCAGGACCACAGGGGTGATGGGACCTATGGTCCCCACTCCCCCCTACATACTATTAAAACAAGAAGTCTGCTTATATGATTTTTTTGTATTTAGATTTTCATTTTTATATTTTAAAATTTATAAATTGGAATTTGTTAGTAATTACTCTAGTTTAAATTTTTAGTTTAATTGTTAATAATTTTTTAGTTAGTAAATTAAACTTAGGAAAATTTATAATTAGGATTATTGTGTAATAAATTTGGAAATTTAAATTAAGGTGTATAATTGGAATCTCTCAACCCATTTGAGATTTATTGGGTTACTTGATCAGTAATTTTAGGTTCTTTAAAACATTTAAGTCTTATTATTATGATTGATCCAAAATCGCCAAAAAGTATAAATTAATTGTTCATTTTGAACTAGTAACACTATAATTAATTATTCTCGTGATAGAAGTAAACACTTCTTCATTTTGTATGTAAATGACACTATTTTTGCATTACTTATATATTAATTTGCATTCATTGATGAGCAAGTTACATTTCCACCATCTTCATGCAAGTTGCATGTGAGTTCATAATTGCCATTATCATACCAATACATGTATTAATTTGTTTAGTTGTAGAAGAATGGTATTTCTCTTTATCAAATGGTATTGGAATGCCATCAAAGTAGTTGTTCAATTAATTAAACTTTGCAATGTCTAGTTATGTACATTCATTTCATGATCATATTTCAAGCATGATGTTTTCATAAGCTCTTAGTTTAAAAAACTAAACAAAGGAAGTTGGAAAACCAAAACCTAGTAGCGTTTGGTATATACAGTGCCTCTGGGTCACGCTTACGGGTAATGCCATCTTGTTGAACTACTGCACTTAATGCCTAATAAAGCTGCATCAACGACGTCTGTGGCATCATCCCTATAAATCATCGGGGAGTAATAAGGGACACTTGGAAGTTAAAATCCAAGGGGCAGGTAATCCCCCTTGGATCGATAATTTAATAAGATAATTCTAAAATGATCTTTCATCCACTGAGTTTAACCATAGTAAACCCCTATAGGGATGATGAGTGAAATGCTTTTATGAAATTGTTTTAATCTCAAAGAATTATTGTCGATTGGCAATTGGTCAAGGGTAACGCTCATGATAAGAATTAGGATCTAGTTGTTTTAGACCACAAGCAATAGGCCATCTTGAGCCTTTGCTTAAGCACTACCATTGTGGGTAGCAACCGCAGAGAAACTGCCTCAGACATTGACCCTAGAAAGGGTTGCATACCCACTAATCAGTTTACATCAAACCATAGAGCAAAAAATAGAACTACATACTTTACACCTTGATCCCATGCCGAAGCGGGTATGTAGGCAGTCTTTGGATGGAGTTGTCCCTCATACATAGGTGTTCGTGGGTGGGGTCTTTTTTTGGTAAGGAAGGATTGAGTAGAACCCTAATTTGAAAGATAATTAAAATGGAAAAAGTAATTCAATGCATACTCTAAAGGAATCTTGTATGGATTCGCTTGACTTCCTGAGGCTTTAAGCCAAATTCTGAAGTGGAATTCAAGCTTGTATTATGTTATTTAATTACTCCTAAGGATGGCGACCTCAGTGCACTTCTGTTAGAAGAGTGTAGTACTTATTGAGTGGCTCAGGACTCGAATGGTCCCGATGATTCTAAGTCTCTGGCCAGAGCACCTCCTATCTCGATTGGATAGATGCCTATCCCGTATGGGTAGATGCTTATCCTGTATTGGATAGATGAAATCTTATGTCCCGTATGGACAGATGCCTAACCCGTATGGTTACATGCTCATCCTGGATGGATGCCCAGAGTATGCAATTGAAACAAACACAAATGATTAAATTAAACAAAAGAAATAAAAGAATGGTCAAATTTGTTGGGTTAAACATGGTGGGTTATTACACTATCATTGCAATGAACTGGGTCATACAACAAGATTCTGCAGAAAAAGAAAGAGTATATCGGATGATATATCAGTCACTCTAGAAGGAGAGATTGATGTTGAAATTGTTCAAGTAGATATGAAGAAAACCTGGAAGAAGAAGCCAGAAGAAGTGATTCAAATACAACTGGTTTCTAAACCTAGTGCCGAAGCCACTGAACTAGCAAACTAAGCATCAAAAAAGCTTAGGGGGAGAAAATGATGAAACATCTTGAACCTCTGGTTTAAACTGGTAAGAGGCCCTAACCAGTAAGTGATACCTATCAATTGGTAGAAGACAGGAACTGGTAAAAGGAAAATTAGGGTTTACGCCCTAATAGTGGAGCATTTATTATGGTAGGTGAAGAACTTGTTTAAAAGAATTTTTCAAAGTCATTTTTCACTTATCAGTTCACGAGCGAAGAATTTTTCAAGCACAAAGCGAAGAAAAGAGATTTGGATTGCGATTCAAATAATTTATCAAAATCCTGAAGAAGAATTAGAAGCAAATATTTGTTGGTGAAGTATAGAACACAAAGCAGTATTTCAGCAACCAAAGGAGTGTGTAGAGAAGTTTAAATTATGAGCCCTAAATTTTGACTTACGAAGGTATTTTTCAAAATTCTCTATTTATCATGGCTTTCGCATCACATGCTAGTTCTAGTGCACTTGATGATTCTATAGACTTCATTCAACGGAAGGAAAAATACAATGCCCTATCTCAAATACCAACTTGTGTTATAGTGGAGGAAGGCATTTTAGATTATATTGACTGTAAGATTGAAGATCTAGGATCTCTGATGATCCATTCTCAGTTGAGTTTGTTCTCTGGGAAGGACAAAAAGATTAAACCAGAATTCAACATTCTGGAAAAGAAGAAACTTCACAATGATGTCTATTTCGTTGAAGAATTTTTAGATGATCACATCTGCATTCTTCTAAGAAGAGTACACGATGATAAAATGTACTTAGAGCAGATGCATAATATTACACCGGAAGCAATTCATGCCATCACTGATTTCTGTAACATTGGTGAAGTGCCAGCCCTAAGGAAGATTAGCAAGATGGAAATGACCAAGCTCACTAGTTGTGTGAGAGACTCACAGGGAATGACTATCAATTCCATCAAGGATGATCTGGCCAAATATGCATGTATGGTGATACGATACCGAATGTTCCATGCCAGCAGAATCAACTCTGTCTCTACTACAGCGGTAAATGCCTCCTATAGGATGATCTATGCACTGGTATGGAAAGACAACTTTTGGTTAACCTCAAGTCGATCAAACAGGACAATGCCTTGAAATTTAAGTTTGGACAGCTATTGGTTGGGTTGTTCTTCTACTTCCAAGGCTATTTTCTAGGAGTAAGTGATATTCGGTGGTCTGCTGACCAACCGGTGACAAAGCAAATCAAGGAAATCCTAAAAGAAGTAGGAACCGCTTATCCAGAAGTGCTGAACAAATACTTTGATGAGTTCAGATGCAAAATGAACCAAAGGGTGAGAATATCAAGTGATATTGTCAAGAAATATGAAGATGACATCTGCTTCACCATTGAAGTTGATGAGTGCATAATGGAGGTGGTTGAGCCTAGACAGGAAGAAGTAGAACCGATGGGATATGAGGTAATGTATGACATGCTAGATGGGTATGCCTCTACCCTAATTGCCTTGCCCCTTGATCCAAAGGCAAAAAGAAGCGACACCTATTTGGAAGGGGTTACACCAGTTGAAGAACCCTCAGTAAAGAAGGGAAAGGCAGTGCCTTCATCATCGGCACCGGTTACCACAACAAGTCCCAAAGTGACCAAGTGGTCACTAGCAAAGAAGAAACTGAAAGTGGCACCCACCAAAGTCTTTGAGAGGAAGCAGAAGACAAAAAGCAATACACCGGGCTCAGAGGACACTATCTCTGAAGAACAACCTAAGAAGACTAGGCAAACGAGGAAAAAGACAAAGAATGAACTAACAACATCGGCACTAGTAAATATTGATATTTCCTCTTACAAACCTTTGACACATTGTCAAAGAACAATTAAGAATATTAGAAGAAAAGTACTTGGTGATTTGAAAGAGTGCTTTGATGATTTTAATGATGATGAAAAGAAGGAAGTTGAACAAGAAGTTATCAATTATTTATGTATTAATGACCGATGGCCATCAAAAATTAAATTTGAGGCACCTGATTCTTTGTATAATTCTTTAGATAACAAGTGGCGCATTGCCATAGAAAAGGAACAAGAAATAAGAGAGGAAGTATTTGCACAATATTTTCCTAATGTGCCTAAAACAAAACTGTATGAAGTAGTGGAGAGATATAAGGGCCTATTCTTCATGAGAAGAAGAAGACTCTTGTTGTTGGAAGGAAAAGTTTTGGAAGTGGCTGAATCCAATAGGAAAACTGAGCAAGAACCGGAAATCACTCAACCAGATGAAGTATATGATAGTGAAGGAGAACCGGTCACTACTCAATTGGACCCAATTGATGTTGATGTGTTGAATAGTTAAAATGTTACCCCAGATGTACCAATAGAAATAGAAGGTCTAGAGAAACAAGAGGAAGACAAGAGAAAACAAGCAAAGAAAGAGAAGAAGAAATTGGAGGAAGAAAATAGAAAATAGGCAGAAATGGAAAAGAAGCAAAAGGAAGAAAAGAAGAAAAAAGCAGAAGAGGAGAGAAAAGAGGAAGAAAAGAAAAAGGAGGAGGAGAAGAGGAAACTAGAAGAGGAAAATAAAAGAAAGGAAGAGGAGAAGAAGAAACAAGAGGAAGAGAAGAAGAAGAAAGAAGTGAAATAAGAAAAGGAGAAGAAAAATGAAGAGGAGAAGTGAAAGGAAGAGGAGAAGAAAAAAGAAGAGGATAAGAGAAAGGAAGAGGAGAAGAGAAAGGAGCAAGAGAAGAAGAAGTAGGAAGAGGAGAAGAAGAAGAAGGGTGAAGATGAAGAAAATCGGAAAGAATAGGAGAAAAAGAAGGCAAAAGGGGACAAGAAAAGAGCTAAAGAGAAAGAGGGAGTGACACAGAGCACTTAGATGGAGACCCCAAAGGTAACTGGTAGTCAAGCCAAACCGGCTGATATTACCAGTCCCATTGACCTCCAGTCTACAAATGAATCAAAGTTGCTACAGAGAATTAAGATTGCCCAAGAACACCTAGAAGTAATAAGGAGGAAAAAGGAGAAAGATGCGATCCAAGTTGCGGTGGACACTCTTACCGGTTTGATATCCAGTACCAACCTCCCTAGTACCGATTCCTCCCTTGCACAATTAAAGCTCCTATGCATAGTTGTAGAAGACCAAGTGTAAAGCCTGGAAGAGGTTGTAGAAGCAAATGCCAAGAAGGAGCATCAAAAGGCTCTAGACACTTCCTTGGTGAAAAAGTTAATAGAGCTCCGATCTGATCTACAGAAGACACAAAAGGACATTAGAGATGCAATGGATGAGGGAAAATTATTGCTAAGTAAGATATGTCAACCTCATTTACTATGTGATGATGTGCTTGCTTAGAAAGCCAAACTATAATGTGATATGCAGCCATTTATAAGCACCTTCAAGATGCCATATGATTCTTTCTCCACATATGGACAAACCGCTCACTGGTTTCAACTTGAGTCTACAAGAATAGAGGCAGAGATAAGAAACTAGACACGTAATTTGCAAGAACTTCAACTGGTCCTACTACCAGGACTACAAATTCTTCAGAAATGCTATCTAAATCTGGATGCCCTAACGGTCACTCAAGAGATGAGTACCTTGGATGCCATGGAAGAGCAAGTCTATTAGATGCAAACAGAAAATGAGGTTGCTACCCCATTACTTAAATCATGGTCTTTATCCATGAAGACATTTATGTAGGACTTTAAATCAGTTTTTGACAACTTTCACTCTTTATTGTCATAAACTCTTTAAATCAGTTTTTAATGCTAATGGAACAGGGGTTTTTCAGCTGTACTTTGTCATTGTTCACAAAGGGGGAGTAGTATTTTGTATTCTTTTTTTAAAAGTTGATAGGGAGTAGTATTTTGTATTTTGATGCATGCTATGTATGCTTTCATTTTTATCTTAGTAAGGAAGTAGTATACATTGTATTTTCTGCAAAAGGGATAGTGTATATGCTTAGGGGGAGTAATTTTGATTATGGCATAATTTTGTTGTAAAACACTTAAATGTCAAAAAATTTCCTAAGTGTTGTCATCAATGCCAAAGGGGAGATTGTTGGCATTTTGATGATTATGTTGTGATTGTCATTGATGGACACACACTTTCTATGAGATCACTTTGTGAATGTATGAATTATGCTCAACCGATAATTGTTCCAAACTGGTATCATGTTGTAGTCTTTAGACTATTGATGTTATGCAGAAAGTGTTTACCGATCTCAAGTGGTATAAAGACCCAAGCAGCAGTTATCTTTTTCCAAGTCTTCAATTTTTGTCAACCAGAAATCTGTTTGAATTGGTATTACTCTGAGTTACGAACCAATAACCAGAAAAGTTGTATAAACCAGTAATACTCTATGATGAGTTACCAACTGGTATATTTTTGTGTGATGAGTTACCATCCACTGACACTTTGACGGTGATTTTGTACCATGTTACCAAATGTGTCTAGATACAATGAACCTAAGAACTTGCAATGTAATCCTATTGGTTCGGCATGAAATCAAATTCTTATACCATGCTTGTCACAAAATTTATTAAACTCACTGGATGTGAATTCCCCACCATGATCTTATCTCAAACATTTAATCTTCAATCTTGTCTCAGTTTCCACCTTTGCCTTAAATATTTTAAACTTTTCAAATGCTTCAGATTTTTCTCTCAAAAAAGTAACCCACATCATTCTAGAATAATCATCAATGATTAGGATGACATATCTATCACCATGAAAAATTTTAACTATACAAAGGCCACACAAATCAGTATGAATAAGATCAAGAGCATCATTTTATTTATCTTGTATACTCCTAAAAGAGGTTCTGACATTTTTACCCATTTGATATTCTTTACATACCAGATTATAGGGCTTCAAAATCTTAGGTATATCTCTAAAAACCTTAGTTGAATTGATCTTCACAATGCAATCAAAATTCACAAGACATGGCCTTTTATGCCATATCCAACTCTCATCAATCTATGTAATCAAGCATATCTTCTTACCAGAGTTCAAATAAAATTTATGTTACCTTTTGTCTGTGTACCAGTTGCAATCTCCAAGCCAGATCTATCAATGATTTTGCTATTTCCATCCTTGAATTGTAATTGAAATCCCTTATCTACCAATTGTTTTACACAAAAAATATTATGCTTCAAACCTTCAACATAATAAACATTGTCATATTGTTCTTACCATCCAATGATATAGTTCATTTTCCTTTGATCATGCATGCCTTGTCATCTCCAAATCTAACTAGTCCACCATCAAATTATTGCAAAGATAGAAACTTCTCTTTATGTCCAGTCATATGATATGAACAACCACTTTCAATTACCCATTCATCCTTGTCCTCAATTTTAGTAGAAAGTGCCTTCTCCTCACGTACATTCTCTTCCACTGCTGGATCATCTTCCTTGATAGCCAAGAAAACCCATTCCTTCCCATTGTTGGATCTACTAGCAGAGACTTATGTCAGTTCATCATCTAAATTAGTAATGCCCTCCTCATCTTAATCTATACTTGTTCTGATATCCAGGGTCGGGCTTAAATGATCTTTTAACTCTTTCTTCAAATCTTGAATTTCTTTTAAGACATCTAGATGTAAAATGATTAATCTTATTGCATGCAAAACATTTAAAAGGTGATTTTCCTTCATACTTACTTCCTACCGGTCCTTTGGGTACTCTTCTAGAAAATAATGCTTCAATTTTCTCAAACTTATCATCTTCTCTCTTCATATATTCTAATTCTTTTGCATATAAAGCATTCCAATCTTGCCTACCAGTTGCAGATGTAGATGCATGAAAAATAGGTTCAGTCTTTATAGCTCTAGAAGGTCCAAATTCCTCAAGATCAAAAGCAGATAGCTTCCCAACCAAGGTATCTCCATTGACAAATGTATTAGCCATTGTTCTCAACTCATTGATAGTAGTAGGTTTTATTTTGTAAGTCAGTGGTAGGGATTTTAGGACTTTAGAAACAATTTCATCTTCGCTCAGAGTTTCACCACAACAATGAATTCCTATAACAATCTCATTTACCCTTTCCATGAATGCAGTAATCCTTTCATCTTCTTCCATCTTCATGTTTTCATATCTCACCTGCTAACCATCAGGTTTAGCAATCTTCACTGTAGGGTCACCTTCATTAAGAGTCTCCAACTTATCCCATATAGCCTTTCCAAATAATTTATCTGTTAATCCCATTATTTCCTAATTAGAAAGTGCACACAGGAGGGATTCTCTTTCTCTACAATCATTCTCAAGCTCCTTATCCAAGTTTGCTGAAGGAGGATTGCCAAATCCCAGATTATAGGGTGTGACACCATTCTATGTGATCTCCCAAATCTCCTTGCCAGGACATCTCAGATGAGTCTCCATCTGAATCTTCCATATTGTGTAATTTGTTCCATCAAACCTTGGAATACCCCTTTGAAACATAGCTCCAGATGAACTAGATGAACTTGAACTATTAGTTGCCATAGGATCTTATTCAAGCGGTTAAGCTTTTTGCAAAGAGGACCAAAGATCTAATGCCAATTGTTAGACAATTTAGATAACCGAAAGACAACTGCAAGGGGGTGGGGTGAATCACTTGTCACAGATTACCAAAAGCATTAGCAATTTAAAGTTTAATACCAGAACCTGAAACAATAATACCAGAAGAGAAGTTGTACCAATTAAGTATAACCAGTAATCATAGAATAAAAGCCATCCACATAACACCGATATTTGTACGTGAAAAATCTAGTAAAGGGAAAAACCATGATGGGAAGCCTACCCACAGTCAGATAATACTTGTGCAGTAAGTATGTGAATTAAAATGAAGGGGCCTACACATATAGGAAGGCCAACAACTTTGAGCACACTATGCATCATAAAAGGAGTCTTGCTAACTACATATAAATATAGACTACAATGAAGGGTTGAACTACAAAAGATAGCATCTCCTATGCCAGAGTATAGTTCCAGTTAAGCTTAATAATAGAGGAATAAATCCTCTTACATAAACCCAATTCAATCTCCAATGATCAACCAACTCCTATGCCTGAATGATATTACATTATTCACACATTACATTCCTTGACCATGACCTCTTACATTAACCATGATGATCTACAATGAGATCTTGCATCTATTTATACAAACCCTTGACCATACACAATTAGGTCGACCACCAGACAATAAACCAGTTACATAATTACAAACCATGTTGGCCTTAGACAAAACAAGTAATATCCAACACATAAGACATCCCAGAAATACATCAATAGGTCCTATCCACATGTTACATTAAAGTCAGTCCATAACCTAGATCAATCAGGACCAAGTATAGGTCCATACGCCCCAACAATGATCTCCAACTGCCAAGTCTTGAACATGATCACCAACAAAATCTTGAAACTCCATCAGAAGCTGCACCAACACTACTAATGCAATTCATCGAAGATCTCCACAAAAAAGCTATGCCGGTGAAACCCTCACCGAAACCAGAAATGAATCTTCTAAGAAAGCAGGATAGAATCCAATCACCAGACCAAAACCAATTGACCAAATATGAGTATAAGTATCATGAACAAGCCAATTCCATCACTAGATTATACCAGAGCCTACTAGATAATACCATATCCAAGTTAACCAGAAACCACTCATCCTACCGGGACCAAAAGGGTGTCGGTAAAGAATCCAAATAGCTAGTGTTGATATCAATGACAAAACATCAATGCAACACATAATCAATTCCTCCAAATGGCCAACAACGTTGGCACCCCTTGAGTATTCATGGATATGTAGACTCTAATTGGGAAGGTAACATTAATAGTACAAGATCCACTAGTGGATATGTGTTCATGATGTTTGGTGGTGCAATGAGTTGGATGAGTAAGCAACAACTTGTAGTCACTTTGTCCACAACTAAAGTTGAGTACATGACATCTACTCATGCTTCCAAAGAATTCATTTGGCTTAAGAGATTATTCTTAGATATTATTTTTGATGTGGGATAGGTTACTATCTATTGTGACAACAAGAGTTCTATTTGTTCAACAAAGAATCCTACTTTCCATGCCAAAACAAAGCATATTGGTGTACAATTCCATTTTGTTCATGATATGGTGGAAGATTGAAAGGTGAAGCTAATGAAAATTGATACTATGGTAAATGTTGCAAATGCACTAATGAAAGAAGTAAGCACTAAGAAGTTCAAATGGTGTGTCAGTTCTATAGGCGCTGGGGCCTTGAGCAAATGACAGAGTGTTTTGACTCTTGATAGGTCTTCGACAAGTGGGAGAATGTTGGGATTAAGGTGTCTCAACATTAGAGTCCAAAAATCTAGTTTAATTATTTGTTTTATTTTTTTGCCAACTTTGGAAGTCTTTAAGTTTAGGGAACTAGTGTCATAGGTTGCTATTTTGAGACTATGACATATTTCTAGTATGAGTATGATAGTTTATAGTTTGGTGGACGAGTCATGGAGAGTTATAGTTTTCTAGTCTACATTTATGGTTTGAGTTCACTTTGGAAAAAATTTATGAGGTAAGGAAGGCACCTATTTGGTCAGGGTAACTTCTATGTTGTACTTAAATTACATTTGGCAAGATGGTTGTTATGGAAGATATAGGTGTTGTTGCTTCAAAAGTTGTTATGTGCAATGTGTTATTGGATTGTCAAGGTGTTGCTTGTGACAAAACTTACCTCTTGGGCTTTGAAGATGGTTTTGGAAACCATGGGCACATACCTCTTTGGGATGCACTCCATTTATATGATAATGACTTAGTGGTTTTGGAGAGAAAAATTGAATATTGTTAAGGCATTGTTATGCTACCGGAATTGTTCTTGAAATATCTATTTTAGCTACTCCTAGAGAGTATTGGCTCTATGTGTTGTATTGAATCTATTTTTTCTAATAATACAATTGAATTTGGATTTTGAAATATAGCTTTTTTCCCAAAAGGGTTTTCCCATGTATATCTAGCATTGTGGTTTCATTTGTTAAATCTGATTTTATATGTGTTTATCTAATTTGTAATAGTTTAAAAGTTTGTAAGAATTTATGCATCACCTCTCATGTGAGATTTAGCATTTGGAAATGTTATTCCTCACTTTGCCTTCCTTTTAAGGACATGAGCTAATACTAACCTCTCCATTGAGTTTAGGCATGAGCTAATACCAAAATTAGAGTTTTTGCCTTTGGCATACTTTCCAAATCTTGTCTTTGTGATTGTATTGTCAGGCCTTAACTAATATTTTAGATTCTCTTCTAAATTATATTGTCAATCCTTGTAGAAGGAAAAAGAAAGGGCAACTATCAATTTTTGGTGGCATCTAGAGGATCGTAAACATGCACCCATAGGTCCAAATTTTTATCCAACATACATTTGAATAGATAGAAGAAGTTATGAATGTTGTGTGTTGAATCATGGTGTTTCTTCTACAGAAGTTTGGCAATGCAGAGTGGTTGATATGGATTAGTTTGTAGAGTAAATAAATGAAAAAATTTATATTTATTTTTCAGTAACATTAAAAAATGATGTAACTATATTATATTTGTGTTGGCTACAATCAGTTTTAAAATCTAGGCATTTATAAATGAAATTTCAAATAATTTGGAGTTTATAAATAGAATTAGAAGTCATTGAGCATTTTAAAATATAAATATTCATAGACTAGATACTGTTTCTTGATTGTTTGCAAGAGAAATAGGTCATTGTGGGAGCACCATCATTGGAAATCAGTTGGTTGGAAGAGATGCATGAGAACAGTAGTTTGGGTACAAATTTGTTCAACAAAAATCAATACTGAGCGTGCGAAAAAAAAACAAGTTGATAAGAGAAAGAAAATTATCTCATCAAAATTGATGGCATGGTCTTGTGTCAAGATTGAGTTTGACATTTTTTGCATTAACTCTTAGTAAATTCCTTTCGGTGTACTTTTATAGAGGTAGTAACTATGTCTATATAAATGATTTTTGTTGCAAATAACACATTGATTATTCAAGATGGAGCCATGACATATAGGTTGGGTTTCATATCTATTAAATAAAATCAAACGCTATTTGAATAAAGAGTAGAAGGTGATCTTGTCAATGAAAAGAATGCAAACATTTCAAAGTTGTAGCCATGTCAGAGTATTAAGCTTGAAAATAATGCCAAATGGTTCTTTATTGTAAGTACAAGATATTGAATGCTTTCTCGGGTTGTTTATGTGATGTTGGAAAAGAATTTGTTCAAAAATGTTCTAGGAATATTTTTGATAGAAAATAATTTACAGGGTCTAAGTTCAATTCTTGTGTTGATTTGGTTTTGAAAAATGGTAGTACATCATCTAGTGTTGTTTTTGGAGCATAACGACTAATAGGATCAAATAGAGGCTAGAGATATTAAAGGATGGAGGAATTTCCATACTTTGAAGTTAGATTCTTTCTTTGAGATGGTTCTATTAATGAAAAGAATTTTTTTGTTTGCTTTCTTTCTAGCTTCTCTTTTTGGTGCTGGCAGAGTTTAAGAATGCATATATTGTCAATAATGAATTTTGGAGACAGGTGAAGAATTTGATGTAGATCTTAGTTTACATGGTTACCTAGAGAGTTCACAAGACTACGATTGAGACTTATGACCCTTGAGAGGGTATGAGACAATATGATTGAGCACTATGTGTTTGAATCTTAATATGGATTGTTCACAAGAGTAATGTGGTATTTGTGATTTAAAATTTGAAAACTGAGAGCTCAAGAATTCAACTCAAAGCTACACATTTATGAGGGTCATCCCTTTGGTTCATGACACATCTTGGTTAAGTTCCACTTGATTTAGGTTTTTTCTCTTCAAAGAAAAATCTTCTCCAATACATGTATGTATGTATTCAACAAATTTTGTCATATAAGCATTAAGTGGACTGGTTCTTTGGCTATGGGAAATGTGATTTTTTAATAGTACATTTGTTAAAACAATGTAATAAGAGGGGAATATTGGTGTAAATATGGTGTATTACATTGTTTATACTATTATTTATTTATATCTACTAGTTATGTAATTATAGAAGTGCATTCTCTATTTTCACATATAAATGTATCTTCTAGACATTGAATAATAAATCAAGCATTTTACCATTTCTCTCTCAATAAAAAATTCATTAATAATATATTTGAAGAAGTTAATGAAACATTTTCACTCTAGGTGGGGAATCCTAATATTTTTAAAGAATACATTTTATTGAAAATACCAACAAATCAATTTTTGAATGTCATGAGAATTGAAGAAAATAAACCTCACTTTTTTTCTTATTCAAACATTGGTCCAAATCCTGTAATTAAAACTTAGAAAACACATGGAAGACACTTATTTTTAGACGTTTTCACTAGCCTTTCAAAAATTGTATTCTCAACCAATTCAACATGCATAATAGATTTACATTTAACGATGGCAATCATTTAGAATATATTGAGTTGTTTATACTCATAAACAACTCACACATAATTTCCACCATAATAATAAAAAGTATAAGTAAAAATGAGATTTCCACGTGGGAGATTGTGGACTTCTAATGGGTGGTTTTTTAGGTCATTGTAAGTTGGTTTTTTAGACGGAATTGTTTTTGTTAGTATTTGTGTAAATTATTTAATATATAAATATAAATAATAAATATTAGAGTAAAGATTTGGGGTATTAAAACTATTGAAATAAATATTGTGGAAGTAAAATAAAATTAATAATGATGTTTTGTTAAAAATTTGATGAAGCCTTGATGTATAAGATGTAAAAAATTGACTCGTCAATATATGAACAAGCTATAAAGATGTCAAATATTTCATATATAAAGTTCTAGTCAAATTCCATAGATACAAAAGTGATCCACATAGTTAAAAATAAAAATCTTCTCAGGAAAATGACATATACCTCTAAGTAAAATCATCACTAATTTGAAGGCTCGCAATTATTCACTTGTCCATTTGGAGGATGTATTTGTAAATCAAGTAGTGTCTATAAATAGTTATGGTGAGTTTCCTAAACAGGGAATTACCCAACCCAATGATGCTTAGGAATGTTGATGTTCTAGAATGTTACCTGAATGGCAATGTGATGTGGAGTAGAAGCTTGTGGATAATGATCAAATTGATGAAACTAATTAAATTAATATTCCAATAGAAACTCCCTTCCACACAATTTAATAATGTTTGCACTTCATCAAATATATACCAACTAGTTGCAAAGTCATGTGGAGTCAAAGTTTATTGATAATGTTCAAATGAATGAAACGTATTATAGATTGAAAAAGGAAAGAAAACGATAAGGATTGTTTGAGGTTTGAGTTCAACACGAATCCATTATTATATAAGAGAGGAAAAGACCTGTAGTCCGATTACTCAAAAGCTTTGTAATATACAAATTATATTATGGTTATGGGTTGCATGAGGCTGCTGTTAATCATTTACAAATCTTGGATGGCATATAATGTAAACCTTTAAGTCAAGGAGAAGAAACAAATTTCAGACAAAAGATAATTCTGTCGAAAAGGAAGTAGATACGACTACTAAGTTAAAAGCTATTTTAACATGAAATAAAAGTGAGGCCATGGTTACTAATTACCTGAAGCAGCTTGATGATTTGGCTGTTCCGTACACGCTCTGCACGATTGAGAATTTTTCTGCATCATCACCAGGAAAATAGGGAGCCAAAATACATTCTTGGGAACATTTCTTTCGGTGGAGCCTACAGGCCGCGCAGGAAACAATCTGTCTAGTTGCTGCCATGTTTTGTGTTAACGGAACCCTAACATAAATATTTAAAGTTTAGATACAATGCAGTAATGAAAAGTTAATAGTCTATTAGCGATGATTTTGGAACATATGCAGAAATATTGTAGGTTCTGGATCCAGATATCAGAAATGAAGAAATGAAAATCTTATCAAGGAGGAACTTAGTTTTATTTTTAACTCTTTTTAATAAGATTTTCTTTTTTAATGTCCCGATAACAAAGGTGTTCTGGATTAGGGCGTGACGTCAGATGTCCTTGAAGACTAAAAACTGATTATATCCAAGCAGTTGGCTTGAATTATATTACGGCCACTAAAAGATTCAATGATTAGTTTTGATCGAAAGAGGAAAGGAAAGTAAATGTTTAAACATCCAAAGGATTCTATTCTATTTCCAATACAAACATTCAATAAAACAATTTTAAGAGATTTGAATCTTGGTATCAATAATGACATCAATATTTAAATCTTTATATTATGTCAATACTAACAAATGTCTTTTGGCGTTCGGTGTTTCCTTTGTTCCGCTTAGGTTTAATGTCTTTTTCGCTGATGGTCTTGGTCTGTAAAACTATGGGTTTCAGGTCCCTCTAAAACTTGTTTATCTTTATCAAAGACAAATGTTATTATGTGTTTAATCAAATTAGATTAAATAATGAAAATATTGATGAAGTGTCAATTTGTATCACTTTCATTATAAATATAAATTATAATATTTTTTTTGGCATTCCATTTTATTCAAAGATATAGTTTTTGTTTTCCCATTTGTATTTATTATTAGATATCATCAAATTGTATGTTATTTTATTAATTCATTTGATTATCCTATAAAAATAAGTAATACTTCCTCCTTAATTTTGTTAAACTGATTTATTTATAGATTACAAAGTTATCAAATTCGTGTTGTTTATTATTATGTATTTGTATCATTTTTTTTAAAACAAATTTGAGACTACTAGCATGGGAGCTTCACTTAGTGAGCCTAGGTTATATCACGTGCATTCATGGCATACTAAATAATCTCCTTATTTTTAAAAAATATTGCTCTAAACTCTTTTTTTGTCACCCCCTCCCAATACACACCTCAAATTAAAAGTCCCTCTATTTGTATTTTTTCATAGCCCAAATTAAAAACCCTCCAATTTTCACCGATAAACAATATATTATACTCTCATTTTTGGGATATTAAACCCCCCAATATGAATGTATGTGATATAATATTTCCTAGCTAGTGAAGAGCTCATGACTGCCATGTAAACTTTTTAATGTGATTGGTGATGTTGCTTTGTCACCAGTGATGTCTATGTGACATTTCCTCTAGTACCATGTGGGCTGGGAGGAGACTAGACCTCGTGCTTTACCACTGGAATCTCTCACAAATCTAACTAGGCCACCAACCCTTCAATTAATGATTTCAACCAAGGATGTAAGCACTATAGACAAGAAGCCCCACTATTTCTCCAAGGTTCTCCCTAAGGTAAATGTACTTCATTTTTTGTTGGCATTCTACACTCTTATGAGAATAGTTGATGTTGTCATTGATGGCAACCATCTGGCAACCAACTGGCATTCATCTGGTAAGCCACCGACAGTTACCAGTATCGGCAGTGGCAACAATACATACCGACACTCCAGCCGATAGGGAATAAACTTTTGTTTATTGTATTTTAATGTAATTATCTTTTGTAAAGTTAACATGGCATATTGTAAAAGACTCATATATATATGCATGGGATCTTATAGGTCATTTTGTAACAAAGGAAGAGAAGATGATATTATGATATAGTTGATAGTGAAGGTTTTGGTAATAGAATAAGCTTAAACCGGTACTGAACCTGGCATAGTTGATGCTGATTTAAAGCAGTACATTGTATTGAATTTTGATAATCCATTTTGTAGTCAGTGTGACTCTTATTGAGCAGTGAGCTCTAGGCATTTGGCCTTCTTGCATGTGCAGGTCCCTCAGTGTAAGTAATATTTATTCATTGGCGAGTGAGTGAATATTGTGGGTCACAAATCCCACCAAGGTTTTTCCCACACCAGGTTTCCTTGTTAAATATCTTATGTTATGGTGTGTTTTCTATGTTCTCTCTATTGTTCCTGTTTACTGCATTAATTCTTATTTACTGGTACACAATTTTGGAAGGAAAAATTCTTAATAAGTTTAAATATTCTGCCAACTGGTTAGATACGGATTCATCCCCCCTCTCAGTATCTTTGGGACTGTCATTAATCCTAACAATTGGTATCAGATCCTGGTCCTCTATTTTCAAAAGCCTAATAGCTTGAGGAAGATTCTGACACCGGTATGGATGGAGAACTTAAGAAAACAATTGGAAGGACCTCTTGTATATTATGATGCAAAGAAAGTGGAGAATATCAAACTTGAAGATGATCTTAGGATTGCACAAAAATTCATTCAAGGACTTTAAGGAAGAAACAATGGGTAGTAAGGGGACCACCAAAGAAATTAACACCAAAGAAGAAACAACAACCTATCACCCCTTCTTTAAATGATTTATTAAATGAAATAACTGATGATGGGAATTTGGCCAATGTACACCAACTGTATAATACATTCAATGATTCAGAAAAGGAAAGCATTGAGAACAGTATAATTTTACATCTAGATATATACAAAAAGTTTTTAATTGAAGTAGTGGATGACTTACCCAATGATTTATATAGCAGATTAGAGGCAAAAAGGATTGCAGTGATGGAATTGGATAAGAAACTAAAAGCTGAAAAACTTCTAGCTGTACATCCGGTAAACTCAAAAGAGGAAATTGATGAACTAATCTCAGAGGATAACTGATCTGTTTTTGCCAGTGGTCACCAGCAAGTAATTTTAATGGCAAGTACAATAAAAGAGATTGCAGATGAAACTGCTGATAACTGGGATATATTATTTGTGGAGAAGGAAAAACAAGTGGAAATGAACCGGCCAAAGAAAATATTCAAAGTTTATCAGAAGGATAAGGATAAGGGAAAAGGAAAGATTGGTGGAATATCGAACATCAAGATTACTGATAATTTACCACCACCACCTTTGGATACTGCACTGGTGCATACTGATGATCCACCAATTATTGACACTGAAGGTATCACACATGATGTTACAAATCCTAAATCTAAAATGGTTTTTACCATGAATGTGGACACTGAGGAAGTGAATATTATTGTGGAAAAGGACAGTGCAGAGGTTAAGGATGACAATGTTGACTGTGGCAACTTGGCTGAAAAACTGGTATAGATTGTTTAGGTTGAGATCCCAACCCAAATAGAGAAATCATTACAAACAAAGAAATCATTACAAATAGAGCAACCATTGGATATTGGAGAGAATAATGAAGGTACAGATGCTGGCACAAGGCCACCGGAGACAGAGATACCGACAATTGAGCATACAGAGAAACCTACTGAGGCAGAGATACCATGGCAAAGAAACTGACAATCACTATGACATCAAAGTAGTCTAAGAAAACCTTGCTAGTTGAGATTTAAACACAGACTGATCTACTAGAGGTAAAAAAAAGAAAAATGGTTACTACTGATAGAAGCACAGAGGTAATAAAGGTAACTGGTTAGACATCAGGCACATCATGAAGTGAATTCAGACCTACTAATGTAATAGAGGTACTCCTGTATTCAATAAAAAAGATAACAGATTGCAATTCTTTGGCCAGCAAGGAAATTGATGACACCATACTAATTCTTAAATTGATTGCACCGAAATGTAACATAGATCATGTTAAGGATTTTTTAGGTAAATTGGACACATTGTCCAAATTTATTGCTGACAATGTAATAACCATTGACAAGGAGAATGAGGAAACCTTCCGAGAGAAAGTTGAAAGGAGAAGGATAAATTCTTTGAAGATACAATAAAGAAGTGCACAGAACACATGAATACATTATTACCCGCACTGAACTCTACAATTTTGGAATACAAGGATTTGTACAGAGAAACATGCAAACCACATCTTTTGATGGAGGATATAGACAAGGAGATCAGTAAAGTAAAGAAAGAAATAGATGACATAGCTGATAACAAAATTGGTTCATCTGAACCTATATAAGTTATTAAGCAAGAAATAGCAGGTTTTGAGGAGAAATTGGAGAAACTTTAGAAAAAGAAGGCAATGATTAAGTGTAATGCCCAAGAACTTAAATATAAACTTGGTCCTAAGTTGGACAATCTTATCTCTCTGATAAATGTAATATCCAAGGCATTACTTCAAGGAGAATGATCACCGGAAGAACACATGCACTATATCACCACCACGATCCAACAGACAGAGGCAACCTTAAATGATAGCAAAAGGTTTATGCAGAGTCTAAATTTGGTTTTGGCAGGCATCTTTCAGATTGTAACCAACCTATTACAAACCTTGAGGTGAAATTTTTGCACTCATTTGACTATTTTTGACAACCTTTGTCATTGATGTCAAAGGGGGAGTAGTGGAGAGAAAAATGATTATTTAGAGGAGATTATTTTCTCAGGGGGAGCAGATTTTTTTGGAAAGTTTTTGGAGTTCATTTTTTGGAACAGTTTTTAGATTTTTCTCATGAGTGTCACCATCAATGCCAAAGGGGGAGATTGTTGGCATTCTACACTCTTATGAGAATAGTTGATGTTGTCATTGATGAAAACCATCTGACCACCAACTGACATTCATCTGGTAAGCCACTGGCAGTTATCGACATCGGCAATAGACTTCTACATACACTAGCATGCACTTCACTTACAGTGGCAACAATGCATACCTGCACTCCAGCCTACAGGGAATAAAATTTTGTTTATTATATTTTAATGTAATTATCTTTTGTAAAGCCGACATGGAATATTGTAAAAGACTCATATATATATGCATGTGATCTTCATTTTGTAAGGAAGGAAGAGAAGATGGTATTATGATATAATTGATAGCGAAGGTTTTGATAATAGATTGAGCTTAAACCGGTACTGAACCTAGCATAGTTGATGCTGATTTGAAGCAGTACATTGTATTGGATTTTGATAATCCATTTTGTAGTCAGTGTGACTCTTATTGAGCAATGAGCTCTAGGCTGTTGGCCTTCTTGCATGTGTAGGCCTCTCATTGTAAGTAATATTTATTCATTGGCTAGTGACTAAATATTGTGGGTCACAAATCCCACTGAGGTTTTTCCCACATTGGGTTTCCTTGTTAAATATCTTGTGTTATGGTGTGTTTTCTATGTTGTCTCTATTGTTCATGTTTACTTCATTAATTCTTATTTATCGATACACTATTTTGGGATGCAAAGTTCTTAATAAATTTAAATATTCTGCCAATCGGTTAGATACTAATTCATCCCCCCCCCCCCTCGGTATCTTTGGGACTGTCATTAATCCTAACATTTTTAACATGGTAGAGATGAGCCCATGGGGTTTGAACCTAGCTTGTAGGAAGTATAGGAAATAAGCCCCAACATTTCCCCATAGGGTCATCCCCATTATGTATTTGTATCATATTTTCTATATATTATTCTATAATGCTAGTACTCATAGGGAAAATATAAAGGTAATTTTATCTCAAGAGGTGAAGTTGTAAAATGCATACATCTTTCAAATTGGATTTTTTTTTCTAAATAAAAAAAAAAATTAAGTGAATTTAAGTCTATTACATTGTAGATTTGATGCCACTTTGAGTAGATCTCAAGGAGGTATTCAAGTTTTTAAATCAATGAATGTTTTGGAGGTAATTCTAATAGATGAGGTCTAGACCCCAATTAAGGTACAATACAAATTTTTGAACATTTTTTAATTTATTTTGAGTAATTAATTGTGAAGAATATTTTGGTGTCATCAAGGTAGATCTTGTCATAAGTGGTCAATATAATCCTATCACACCCAAATAAATTTCCATACAAGGATAATAGAGTAATTGGGTAGATTCATGCTAGTAATATTGATTCTATAAGGGAATAGAACATCAATATTTATCTTTAGAATGAAAGAATTTACTTCCATGTTAGTTATATGAACTCTAAGAGAATTTTTTTATATCATAACAATAATAAAAATATTTTTTCTTTTGAGTTCCTCGTATTGGATCTTATAACTTGTTACCAATGAAGATTTTACAAAAAGGAGTAGAAGATGTATACTAAAGAGAAATAAAGCATAAGGGGAAGGAGAAGGAGATGGAGGAGAATAAGGATAGATAGGAAGAAGATTAAAGAGAATAGGGAGGAAAATGAGAAGGGGAATAATAAGAAGGGAAAAGAAGAGGAGGAAGAGTAAAAAGGAAAAATAAAATGAAGATAATGAAATCTTTCCATGCATTATCTTTACTAGAAAAATTTCAAAATATATTGCACTCTAGAGAAGATTCTTATTTAAGTTGCTTAATGATCTCTAGGGTATAATAAACATGTGGTTTAATGAATGCTAGGGTACAATATATCATCCTTCACATATTCATTGATGGTATAAAATAAGGATATATTAATAGAATAAAACATTCATCCTTAATAATAAGTACCCTTTATTCTTAAGGTGAAAAAGGAAAACCCATGTAATATTATGAAGAGTGTTCAAATTTGTCTTATTCATTATAAATGTGATAGTTCCCACATGCTAATTTAATAGATAGGCTTTAGGGTTTGAATCTATGGTTTCATTCATCCTTTTAAAGGGATTCATTCATCCATTGCAATTATATCTCCAATATTATAATCATTAATTATGTGCTCAATAATAAAAAAATTTCAAGTTGTCAAAGGGTATATTATTTTTGTTTGTTCTCTTTCATGTGAAAGTTGTTTTTCTTGAAGATGATTTTTGGTTCACATTGTTGTATCATCAACTTCTACATGGTATCATAGTATATATATCAAGTTTCTATCCACATGATTCAAGGATCCAACCTTGAGATATTTTCCCATGAACACTGAGATCAAATGGAGGTTACCATAATTCTCACATGATCCCAAAAACCTTAAGATCGACTATCATTTCATCAAAATTTAAGAAGTTGAGGTTTTGGGATAATTTGGATAAAAACATAAAAATTGAGGAAAAAATTAGAGGGATTATTTGGGTCCTAATGGACACTTACTTGTTCTATGTCTTGACCTTTGAGGGTCAGTCTCCAATGTTGAAGGATGTGCATGGTCAGCAAAGAAAGTTTCCTATCCTCAACCTATAAGGCATCCCGATCTAATGTTTGGATTATGTCATTAGATTATTTTAATACAAGATATAATTTTTTATTCTTTATTCTATGGCTATGTGAATGTTATTATTTTGTATTGGTTTCGATAATGTGCATCCTAATTATAGTTATATTATTTTGCTCATATGATGGTATCATTATTGATGTAGATAATAGGTTATACTCGTAGTTTTAGTGATGATAATGTATGTTTGATGTCTCTAAGGTTATGGGATATGATTCTATATGAAGATGTCTAGATTAATTAATTTTGATATTCTATTTTTATTAGTCTCATGTGATTATTTGATGATGCTTCAATGATGTAATATTTTTATGAGATGTGATGCTACTGACCATGGTTCTCATGTGATCCTGATTGGGGAATGATTAATGATATTTTAGTTATATTATGTTATACTATATTATATGGATATGTATACACAAGTGTCTATGCATTTTTGTTGATTCGAGTACTAGGTATCAACTCCACCTTACTTGATAGGTTTGAGCATGCCTACATTCCTCAACGATGGTTATAAGAGATAGTACAATGCCAAAGATATTTCATAGCCCAAGACATTGTCTTGTATTTGGATGATTAATTCTCTAACTTATGTGATTACACCTTTAGGTTACCATTGAGGTAATGACCCATTACCCCACTACATAATGTGTGAAGAAAATAAAGATTGTATGCACATTAGCTATCATTTGTATGTTGTCATCACATAAATATTCATGAGTGATATTTAGCATTATAGTTGTATTATAATATCACAATGAGAAATGTGTCATATATGTATTTAAATTAATGTTATTAAATGATTTTATATTTTTGGTTTTTTGAGGGATTAGAGGTTTAAGAATTTAATTTATATTTTTCAATATTATTTTATACCCCATTGTTGGATATTGTTGCTGCTAGGATATGTTGTTGTCATTGATGTCAATATATTCTTGTGTTCATGTGCTTCTGTGTTGTAATGAGTTAATCCAAATAAGAAAATCATTTGAGGATCTGTGATTTTAGTAATGAAGTATCTCTATTTGATTCAGTATTGGTTTTATGATGATTTATGGTGATTTGATCGGGTTATGGAGTCCGGTGTGATGATTAGTTTTTCAGTGTTAAGTGCTCCTATGTTTTGATATTTAATTTATTGTGCTCCAGAATGCTTATATCTTGAGTTGCGGATATGAGAGAGTGCTTGGGATGTTCATGTGTATCTTCAATTCAGATGGTTCATGATTTGGTGCTCTGCAAGTTATCTTTCTAGCCCAAGTTGTTGTTGTTGAGTGTTCTTGAGTATCAACATGTTGATTGATGAAGATTTGATTAAGTGATGTCAGTCCAGCTATTGCCAATGGTTCTAACATTCTTGTTGGTCTTTCCTAATAGGGTTCTATTTCTTTTGCTAGTCCGCATTGATCATTTTGTGCATTATTGAAGATCTTATGGGTCCGGTGATGTTCTTTATGTGACATTTTTGGGTTGTGTAGCATGTTGCAGATGATCTTGGCCATATTTACGGGGGTGTTGAATTTTCATGGATTTTATTTGGTTCCAAGTTATCTTGTCATTGCATTGTATTGGTCTGGTGGTTGATTTATGTATCGTGTGATGTAATTATGTTTTAAGAGTTGAGTTGATCTTGTAGTCAAGGTTGATGATTTGTATAGATATTTGTCATATTCATATAATTTGAGTATGGGTGTTGTGCCTACATTATCAGAGAGTGGTGTATGTGCAAACAAGCTAATTCAACTTTTGGTGAGAAGTGTAGAGCAGAGAGTGTTGCAGGGAAGACAATTGTGCTTAACTAGAACTATCATTAGGCATTTGGGGATGTTGTTCTTTTTGTTCATCTAATCTAGATTGTTGTCTCATCTTTGTAAGGTAGTGTGGTGTAGGAGCACCTGAGCACCTGAATGCTCAAATCCTAGCAGGTATAGCATTTTTTGTTGCAAATTAAGCATGTGTGTTTATTTTATGCTTCTAATAGGTTTAATAGGTTTTTTTTGTGGTTTAATAAGGTTTGGAACTCATTGTTGTTTAAGAGTTTACAAGATTTTTGTTTTCTTGCTCAGTGGGCCAAAAATTGTCAATTTTGGGTCCAAATGAGCATTTTTGAATTTTTGATGTTATAAAGCCTTCAAAGGCATTGGAGCATGTTTATTTAGTGTTTCTAATGATGTTGAGTCATTTGTTTGAGTACCAAGTCATCGGGAGTCAAAATGCAACTTTTTGAGCAACAAAAGTTGTCAAAAGTTGTCAAAAAGCTGTCAAAAAGTGCAAAGAAGTGACTTTTGGTGGTTTTGGTTAGTTCCAGCCTATACCTATCCTAGAAAGGCTTCAATAAGTTGGAACATGTATAAAAACCATGTACCCATCATTGTATGCATAGTTCATGTTGGAAAAGTAAGAAAAATACTTGTTTTGCTCTTGTTTCTGTGAGTTTTAACTAGTTTCCTGCACTTTTGAGAGTACAGTCTGTACCATGGCTCCAGGAGTCCATACTTCTCTTGTTTTTAATTGGTGTGATCTTTGTTGATGTTTGTGTAGTGGTTTGGAACAGGTTTTTTTTTAAGTGCTCTTGAGAAAGGCATTTTTTTTGTGGTTCCAATGGAAGAACATTCATGGTCCAACTAATTTCTTCAAAGTCTCTTCATCCATGGCTTTGAGGAAATTTATTGGATCCTTTGTAAATACTTTATCATACATCTTTTTTCCTTTTCCAGCAATACACAAGTGTTTGTAAACCCATGGCAAGTATGTGAAGTAAGCAACTTGGCTTGGGTATCCTTAAAGTTGTTTGAATGGTACTTTGTTGTTCATAGCACTGTACTTTGATATGTTGAAGAAGAGTTAAGTTGGCAAGAGTCTTAATTTTATTTTACCATCCTTGTCTCTCTCATGACTTCATTGGTTGCAAGAAGCAAAGGTGTAATCAGATTGTAAAAATAGTGTGTCACTGTTTCATGGATAAAACCTCATTGCCAACCTTCCTAATGGATAGTGTGGAATGATGGATTCCTCTTTTATGAATCATGGAAATGTATTTGCAAATCTTTTTCAATTTTAAGAAGACAAGGTAAACAATCTGATTGTACAGGACCTAAATAAGGATCCTCAAAAAGTGTTTCCTTTGTCATAGTCGTATAGTGCTGTCATGATTTGTGTCATCCTTTAAGTGTTTAAACCTTCAAGATCTTTGAAGAGGTTATATGCATTATTCTATCATGCCATTAACACCTTCTTGTAGGCCAGGGACAGAGTGAAGAAGTAGGTCAAAACAGAGAAAGAAAGTTGTCACAGTTTTAAGACTGTAAAAATGCAGTGATGGCAGGTGTGTGAGTAACAGTCACAAGAAATCCTTTCCTTATTTTATTTGCAGGGTGCTCCAACTTGTGTCAAGTCATTTTAGCATCTATTTTTGACAGACTTACAATGTATTTGGTTTATTAATGTTAAAAAAATGTATGCAAACCTTAAAAACATTGCTATCTTAGTCATTTAGACTGTTATTTCTGTGTAAAGGCGGCAGTATGGTATTTGTTTGACAAAATGACAGTGTGCTCAGATAATTTTTGAATACTTGGAAGTGTTGGAAATATGTTATAGAAAATTTTGAACCATTTAATTTGGGTCTAGTATCATGGAGGAGACCTTTAAATTGCAAAGCCTCTCTAAAACCCTTAAAAACACTTGAAAAGTGCATATTTTGTGGGGCAGTCCTCAAACAGTCCGTATAGTACTTGCCATAGCAAAAATCCTTGAGCTTTCATAATCAAATGACCACATCTCCAAGGGTTTGTCATGAAGTTTAGCCGGTTGAGCAGGGTGAACAAATTTCATTAAAAACTAGGGCTAATCTAGTAGCCTTTTTGGAGCAATTTTGACAATTTCATGAAATCGGTAAGGAAGGAGAAGCAATTGATTGTTTCAAACTATCAAAATTGATAAGTTAAGACCTGAGACACCCTACTACATTCCCTATATAATTGCATTAATTCATTTGATCAAGATGAACCTTTGAACCTAGAAGTTGCCTTGAGTATTTCAACGCTCCTTGCATCCAACTTGGAAATTTTTCATTCTTGAAAGGTGAAGGACAGTCATCATACTTTGCAGACCTGTCCATATACTCAATCAACACATTAATATGATTGAAATCCTTAAAGGTGCAAACAAGATTTGGTAAACCATGGTTCTCCAATAGTTGCCCATTCCTGGAAGAGACGAGATTTAGCCAGTTGGACAACCAAACTTGTTCATTTTTGGTGACACACAAGAGGACCTCATTTCAGAATTGAATGCCTTAGCATGGAAGGTAAGGAGGAGTGATGTCCAATACAATAGGTTGCAAGTAGTGTTTAATAGAGAGGAGGAGATAGGAGAAAGGTTTAGAAGAATCCCATTTGTGCCTAGGGATTGATTTGGGAAACACATTGGGAACAAAAGCCCACCAACCTCAAAAGAAGACCAACTTCTACTTTGCCTCCTCATCATAGTGGTATCAGAGCCAATTTAGATTTGGGTTGAGAGATTAGCACATGTCAGGTAGTGAGTCAGTGGGAGACAACACCAACAACATGGTGACCAATGCAAAGTTAGCAAAGAGGATGGAGGATCAAGTTGAAGAAAATAAGCTCCTTAGGGAAAGATTACAACAACTTGAAACAAAGTTGAACCAAGTAGAATTCAAGACTGAAGAAGTCAGTGAGAGAGTAGAAAATGCTAAAGATAAGAAGGAAACCTTAGAGGAAGAAGTCCCAGAACTAGATCCAATCTTGGATAGAGAACAAGAAACCTTTTTACAAGCTTTGAAAGCTTTGACTGGAAAGGCCGTAGATGGAGTGTCCCTTTTTAGTGGCAAGATGGAACTAGAAGCACTAATGGAGTGGATAGAGGGTCTAGAGAATGACTTTGAATGTGATGGTATTACTGAAGCACAGAAAGTGAAGGTAGCCAAATCTAGAATGAGAAGGGTAGCCTTAACTTGGTGGAAGTTCATCTAAGAGCAAAGGGTGAAAGAGGGAAAGAAACCCATAACCACCTGGAAGACAATGGTAACTAAAATCAAAGACACCTACATGCCTGAAGATTATGAAATCCAGTTACATAGGAAAAGACAAAACTTGAGACAGAAAGACCTAGATGTCAGTAGTTACACTGAAGAATTCCAAAAACTTTGCCTTAGATCTAAGGTACAAGAAGATGAAAATGTCAGAGTAGCTAGGTATCTCAATGGGTTAAGATGGAATATTCAGGAAGAGTTAAGCTTATGGTGTCCCAACACATTACAAAAGTGTTATCAATTAGCACTGAAGGTAGAAGAGAGAAACAAGAAGAAACAAGAACAGAATGGTAGAGGCAGAGGCAGAGGAAACAGAGGCAGTCATAGAGGCAGTTTTGGGGGAAGAAACACAGATCATAGGTCCCAGGGAGATTCTAAGCTTATTGAGAAAAGTGGGGATTCTTAGAGTAGACCCAACTGTAGGGGTAGGGGATCAAGCAACCCGGGAAGGGTTAGATCTAATGGACCTGGAAGAGGTTCATACTTCTCCACCATGAAGTGTTACAACTGTCAGAAACTAGGCCATCTAGCATATAGATGCCCAGAAAAGCCAAGCTCATCTCAAGGAGGTGATAAGAGAGTCCATTTTGTGCAAGAGGAAACCACACCAAATCAAAGGTGTCTAAAATTAGAAGAAGGGGAAAACCTCATGATCAGGAGGATCCTCATGAAAGAGCCATCTCAGAAAGATATGTCTCAAAGGAAAGCTCTTTTCAGGATCAAATGTAAGATCCAAGGAAAGGTGTGCAAAGTTATCATGGACTCAGGATCAACTGATAACATCATCTCAGAAGAAGCTGCTACAAAACTTCAACTACCTAGGATACAACACAATGGGCCCTACAAGATCACATGGTTGAAAAAAGGGCAGCATGTATTGGTGAGTGAGCAAACATGGGTAGAGTTTAACATAGGTGAGTACCAAGATAAGATTTTGTGTGATATACTACCTATGGATGCTTTTCATTTGCTTTTAGGAAGACCTTAGCAATTTGATAGGAAAGCACAATATGATGGTGAAAAGAACTCATACTCATTTTTCAAGAATGGTATCAACTATAAAATTCAGTCCCTTAATGAAGAAAGTGAGGGCAGCAAACCACAAGTTCCCAACACTTTGTTAGTTGGTGAAAAGGAGTTCATTCATACCCTAAAAGAAGGTCATGGTATAGGTTTTGCATTGATAACTAAACCAGTTGATGAAAGGAAAGAAAAGAAGGTAGAAATCCCATATGAGGTGCAGCAAATTCTAGATCATTTTAAGTCAATTGTTAATGATGGTCAACAAACCTCTCTACCTCCTCAGAGAGCCATTAGCCACTAGATAGACTTCATCCCAGGTGCATCCTTACCAAACAAAGCTTCTTACAAAATGACACCTGAACAAAATCAGGAAGTGGCAAGACAAATCCAAGAGCTCTTAGACCAAGGATTGATTAGAAAAAGTATTAGTCCATGTGCAGTACCCACAGTGTTAGCACCTAAGAAAGGTGGGGCTTGGAGACTTTGTACAGATTCAAGAGCAATAAACAGGATCACAATCATGTATAGATTCCCCATCCCTAGGATTGAAGATCTTATGGATTGTTTAGGGGGAGCAAAATATTTCAGTAAGATAGACCTAAAAAGTGGTTATCATCAAATCCGCATCAAAGAGGGGGATGAATGGAAAACAGCTTTCAAGACAAATGAGGGGTTGTATGAATGGCTAGTCATGCCATTTGGGTTAACAAATGCACCCAGTACATTTATGAGATTGATGAATGAGGTGTTACATGACTTCATAGGCAGGTTTGTAGTTGTGTACCTTGATGACATCTTAATTTTCAGTCAAACCAAGGAAGAACACCTCCAACATTTGCAGATTGTCTTACAAAGATTGAATGATGAACAACTTACTATCAATCTAGGGAAATGTGATTTCCTTAAGCAAGAGCTGGTCTATTTGGGTTTTGTTGTTTCAGGGGGTGATTTGAAGATGGATCCAAGTAAGGTAGAAGCCATAGTTAATTGGCCAACCCCTAAGAATGCTAGTGATGTCAGGAGTTTTCATGGTCTTGCTCAATTTTATAGGAAATTTATCAGAGGTTTTAGTGAAATATGTGCACCTATGTTGGACACCATTAAGGGTGGTGTGAAAGTGAAATTTCAGTGGATAGAAGCAGCCAACAAGGGATTTGAATTGTTGAAAGTCAGAGTTGCTACTCAACCAGTGTTGATTCTACCTAGTTTTGACAAATTGTTTACTTTAGAGTGTGATGCAAGTAACATTGCTATTGGTGCTGTTTTGAGTCAGGATAATAGACCTGTTGCATTTTTTAGTGAAAAGCTTAATGATGCTAAGAAGAAATATTCTTCATATGATCTTGAAATGTATGCTTTGGTTCAGGCACTTAGGAAATGGAGGCATTATCTTCTTCCTAAATAATTTGTGGTTTACACTGATAACCAGGCACTTAGTTTTCTCAATTCATAGGATAAGCTTAGTCACAGACATGTTAAATGGGTAGAGTCTTTGCAAGCATATACCTTTACTTTGAAGCATAAGAAAGGATAGTGCAATAAAGTAGCTGATGCATTAAGTAGGAGGTTACTTACTGTTCAATAAATTCAGATTAGAAGTATTGGTATAGAATGTTTTAAGGATTTATATCCACATGATTCTGATTTTGCTGATATTTACAAGGTTTGTCAAGATTTTTAGAATACTTTTCATAGTGAATATGCTGACTATACCTTACAGAATGGATTGTTATTCAGGGGTGGACAGCTGTGTGTGCCAAAAAGTTCAATGAGGGAGAATCTGATATAGGAAAAGCACAATGGTTGCTTGAGTGGTCACTTTGGTCTTAATAAGACTTTGGAATTGGTTCAGAGGCATTATTTTTGGCCTAAGATGCAGGCAGATGTTAGGAAATATGTTGAGCAATGCATGGTATGTCAGAAAGCCAAGGATACTAGCACTAATGCTGGTTTGTAACAGCCTCTTCCCATACCTTCTAGGCCTTGGGATTGCATCAGTATGGATTTTGTGGTAGGTTTGCCCAAAACTAAAGCAGGGTGTGATAGTATTTTTGTGGTTGTTGACAGATTCAGTAAAATGGCACATTTCATACCTTGCAAAACTACTAATGATGCTAGTCATATTGCTTTTCTTTTCTTTAAGGAAGTTCTAAGAATTCATGGTTTGCCATCAAGTATTGTATTTGATAGAGATGCTAAGTTTTTGGGTCATTTTTGGAAAACTTTATGGAAGAAATTGGGTACTAACTTGTCTTTTGGCTTAACTTATCATCCATAGACAGATGGCCAAACAGAAGTGGTGAGCAGAACATTGGGTAACCTACTCAGATGTCTTACCAAATAATATGGGCAAAGTTGGGATCAACTCATCCATCAGGCAGAGTTTGCATACAATGACAGTGTAAACAGATCCAGTGGTAAGAGTCCATTTCAGATTGTTTATGGAATGCATCCTAGAGGTGTTTTGGAGTTAAATTATGTAACTAATTTGCAGCATGTGAGTGGTACAATAGAAGATATGGCATAGTCTATGAAAGAAATTCATGAGTAGGTACAAAAGTCTTTACAGGAAACTACTCAAAAAGTTAATTAGAGAGTTGATGCTTCAAAAAGAGATGTTCAATTTTTAGTGGGTGATTATGTGATGGTCCATCTCAACAAGTCATGGTTATAGAAAGGAGTGCCTACTAAGTTACAAATGAGAAGAGTAGGACCATGCAAAATCTTGGCTAAATATGGCCATAATGCTTACAAAGTTGATTTGCCTAATGCAGTTTCTATGTCTCCTATTTTCAATGTTGCAGATTTGGTGCCATTCAAAGGGGAGCTACCATCATACTCACACAGAGTTTCAGATCTTTCTCATTCCCTTTCTGATCTTTCTCTCCCCTCTTCTTCTACTCCCATTCCTTAGCAGGTACTAGATTCAAGAATCATCAAAAAGACAAGACACCATACCTACATGGAGCATCTTATCAAGTGGAAGGATAGACCAATTTCTACAGCCACTTGGATACCCGAAAGTGACTTTCTAAAAGCTGGAATTCCTCTTTCTTTACTTCCCAAAGGAGTCACATGATTTCTTTGTCCTTAGGGGAGTATGGTGCAGGAGCACCTGAGCACCTGAATGCTCAAATCCTAGCAGGTATAGCATTTTTTGTTGCAAATTAAGCATGTGTGTTTATTTTATGCTTCTAATAGGTTTGATAGTTTTTTTTTGTGGTGTAATAAGGTTTGGAACTCATTGTTGTTTAAGAGTTTCCAAGATTTTTGTTTTCTTGCTCAGTGGGCCAAAAATTGTCAATTTTGGGTCCAAATGAGCATTTTTTATTTTTTGATGTTGTAAAGCCTTGAAAGGAATTGGAGCATGTTTATTTAGTGTTTCTAATGATTTTGAGTCATTTTTTTGAGTGCCAAGTCATCGGGAGTCAAAATGCAACTTTTTGAGCAACAAAAGTTGTCAAAAGTTGTCAAAAAGCTATCAAAAGTGCAAAAGAGTGACTTTTGGTGGTTTTGGTTAGTTCCAGCCTATACCTATCCATACAAAGGCTTCAATAAGTTGGCACATGTATAAAAACCATGTTCCCATCATTGTATGTAAAGTTCATGTTGGAAAAGTAAGAAAAATACTTGTTTTGCTCTTGTTTTTGTGAGTTTTAACTAGTTTCCTGCACTTTTGAGAGTACAGTCCATACCATGGCTCCATGAGTCCATACTTATCTTGTTTTTAATTGGTGTGATCTCTATTGATGTTTGTGTAGTGGTTTGGAACAGGTTTTGTTTGAAGTTCTCTTGAGAAAGGCATTGTTTTTGTGGTTCCAATGGAAGAACATTCATGGTCCAACTAATTTCTTCAAAGTCTCTTCATCCATGGCTTTGAGGAAATTTGTTGGATCCTTTGTACATACTGTATCATACATCTATTTTCCTTTCCCAGCAATGCACAAGTGTTTGTAAACCCATGGCAAGTATGTGAAGTAAGCAACTTGGCTTGGGTATCCTTAAAGTTGTTTGAATGGTACTTTGTTGTTCATAGCACTGTACTTTGATATGTTGAAGAAGAATTAAGTTGGCAAGAGTCTTAATTGTATTTTACCATCCTTGTCTCTCTCATGACTTGGTTGGTTGCAAGAAGCAAAGGTGTAATCAGATTGTAAAAATAGTGTGTCATTGTTTCATGGATAAAACCTCATTGCCAACCTTCCTAATGGATAGTGTGGAATGATGGATTCCTATTTTATGCATCATGTAAATGTATTTGCAAATGTTTTTCAATGTTAAGAAGACAAGGTACACAATCTGATTGTACAAGACCTAAATAAGGATCCTAGAAAAGTGTTTCCTTTGTCACAGTCTTGTAGTGCTGTCATGATTTGTGTCATCATTTAAGTGTTTAAACCTTCAAGATCTTTGAAGAGGTTATATGCATTATTATATCATGCCATTAACACCTTCTTGCAGGCCAGGGATAGAGTGAAGAAGTAGGTCAAAACAAAGAAAGAAAGTTGTCACAGTTTTAAGATTGTAAAAATGCAGTGATGGCTGGTGTGTGAGTAACAGTCACAAGAAATCCTTTCCTTATTTGCTTTGCAGGGTGCTCCAACTTGTGTCAAGTCATTGTAGCATCTATGTTTGATAGAATTATAGTGTATTTGGTTTATTAATGTTAAAAAAATGTATGGAAACCTTAAAAACATTGCTATCTCAGTCATTTAGACTGTTATTTCTATGTAAAGGCTGCAGTATGGTATTTGTTTGACAAAATGACAATGTGCTCAGATAAGTTTTGAATCATTGGAAGTGTTGGACATATGTTATAGCAAATTTTGAACCATTTAATTTGGGTCTAGCATCATGGAGGAGACCTTTAAATTGCAAACCCTCTCTAAAACCCTTAAAAACACTTGAAAAGTGCATATTTTGTGGGGCAATCCTCAAACAGTCCGTACAGTACTTGCCATAGCAAAAATCCTTGAGCTTTCATAATAAAATGACCACATCTCTAGGGGTTTGTCATGAAGTTTAACCAGTTGAGCAGGGTGAACAAATTTCATTAAAAACTAGGGCTAATTCTAGTAGCCTTTTTGGAGCAATTTTGACAATTTCATGAAATCGGTAAGGAAGGAGAAGCAATTGATTGTTTCAAACTATCAAAACTGATAAGTTAAGACTTGAGACACCCTAATACATGCCCCATAGCATTGGATTAAGTCATTTGATCAAGATGAACCTTTGAACCTAGAAGTTGCCTTGAGTATTTCAACGCTCCTTACATCCAACTTGGAAATTTTTCATTCTTGAAAGGTGAAGGACAGTCATCATACTTTGCAGACCTGTCTAGATACTCAATCAACACATTAATATGATTGAAATCCTTAAAGGTTCAAACAAGATTTGGTAAACCATGGTTCTCCAACAGTTGCCCATTCTTGGAAGAGAGGAGATTCAGCCAGTTGGACAATCAAACTTGTTCATTTTTGGTGACACACAAGAGGACCTCATTTCAGACTTGAATGCCTTAGCATGGAAGGTAAGGAGGAGTGATTTCCAATACAATAGGTTGCAAGTAGTGTTGAATAGAGAGGAGGAGATAGGAGAAAGTTTTAGAAGAATCCCATTTGTGCCTAGGGATTGATTTGGGAAACACATTGGGAACAAAAGCCCACCAACCTCAAAAGAAGACCAACTTCTACTCTACCTCCTCATCATAGTGAGCCTTCCTCAAGGATATAGCCCTTCTTTATTTTCAGCACTGACCTCTAGGTAGTGTGCCTAAATGCATGTGCTTTCCCCATTATAATATATTCACATACTACTGCAAAGTATCATCTTACTATGGGTAGATTCCCATCGTTGTTTTTCTCTTAACTGAGTTTTCCACGTCAAAATATTGGTGTTATGTGTGTTGGTGTTAATGTGTTTATCTTTGTTCTTACTACAATTGATCAAATATGAAGTTATTAAATTTTATGATCTGATGAAAGCTTATTCACCTCCCTCTTAGTTTTCCTTCATTATTTTTGCCAAAAATTGGTATCAGAGCTGGATCTTCTGGAAGAAGTTTGACCACTTGAGGAGATCTAGGATGGAAGCGTATGTTTTAAAGAAAGAGAGTCTAAGAATTGGTGGAAGCAATTAAACTATATGGAAGGACCATATGCAGTGTCATTTGAAGGGTCTTGGAGAAGATTATTGGAAGATTATAGAAAATACCTACAATGTTCCTTAGAATGGTCCAATTACTACAAATGAGATCAAGGATGATGAACATAATATAAGAGATAAATAAGCATTGTCGAGTGCCCTGACTGATTTAGAGATGACTAAGGTAATGAGATTGTAGACTACACATGAGATCTGGGAAAAGTTAGAGACCCTGTATGAGGGAGATAAACATGTCAAAGTTGCTAAACTACAAATTTTGAAAGGAAAGTATGAAATGTTGAAGATGGGACAAGATGAGAATGTATCATCCTTTATGGATAAAGTGAATGAACTTGTCATGAACATCAGATATGTCGGTGGAACTCTTGAAGAAGATGAGATTATTGCTAAAATACAGAGATCATTGCCTCCTGCTTACAAATCTAAGGTTGTTGCTATTGATGAGATCTGGACTATGACCACTATGACAAGAGACATGCTAGTTGGTGAACTTGTTTCTTTTGTTGAGTGAATTTGGAGAATCACATGATAAATCTAAGACTACATATGAAACCTTTGTATCTGGGAAGTAAAGTTATAATCCGGAAGAAATTTCATCTAGGGTTTCTAGATATGCAAAAGAAATTAGAGAGATAGAAGAACAAGAAAGAGAGTTGGAAGAGATTGAAGAACTTATTATTGGGTGATTTTCTAAGGGAGCAGATAAGTATGATGGGGAGTTACTTTTTAAATGTTCCTCTTGTAATAAGATAGGTCATTTTGCTTCAAGGTGTCTTGAAATAATGTCAGAGTATGATATGAATGATAAATTTGATAAGCATACTAGATATGAGAAGCATGATAGGTATGATAAGCCTTCTAATCCTAACTAGAAGTACAAATATCAGAAGAAATATTATTATGTTGTTGATGAAGGTGTGCCAGATGAACAATCGGTAAATTCAGAAGATGAATTTGTATTTATTGCTATCAAGGAAGATGATTTGATATGATTGAATTGTACAAGATGCATTGTTGAGGAGATTGATTTTGCTATTACGATTGAAGATAACAATGAATGGTCAATTGACAGTGGTTGTTCACATCATATGAAAGGTACTAAAAGTAAATTTGTCAATATTGAGAAATATAATGGTGGTATAGTAAGATTTGGAGATTATAAAGCTTGTCTAATTCATGGTTGAGATTCTATTTCCTTTGATGGTAAGAATAATATTGATGATGTCTTATATGTTGAAGGTTTGAAGTATAATATTTTGTGTGTTGGACAGATTGCTAATCAGGATATGATTTGCAATTCAAGAATGGTAAATACAAGATTCCGAATGCCTCTGATATAGATATTACATTAGGTACTAAGAATAAAGTAAATATCTTTCATTTGAGTGTTGGTGAGAAAAGTTGTTTAATTGCTCAGATAGATGAAAGCTAGTTGTGGCATAGAAGGATGTGCCATGTTAATTTTAACAGCATGATCAAGATAATTTCTACTTAAGATATTAGATATTTACATAAAATTGTGAAACCTTCTAATCTGGTATGTAAAGAATGTCAGTTGGGAAAGAAAACAAGAATTTAATTCAAGAGTAAGAAGTATACCTCTAATGGAGTATTAAATCTTGTGCATACTAATTTGTGTGGTCCTATAAGAGTGAGAAGTGTGTAGTGTGACAAGTATTCCATGTTGTAGATTGTTGACTATTCTAAAATATTGTGGGTTATTTTTCTAAGGGAAAAATAATAAGCACTAGTTAAATACAAGATATTCAAAGGTGTGATGGAGACAGAGACGGGATTCAAGCTGAAACGTTTGAGATCTAATAGAGGAGGAGAATTCACATATGGTGAGTTTGATTCATTTTATGAAAAGAATGGAATTACAAGATAGTTATCTACTCCTAGAACCCCTCAACAAAATGGAGTTGTTGAAAGGAAGAATAGAACTATTTTGGATGTTGTTAAGACTATGTTGATTGAAGGGGATGTTTTAAAGACCTTTGGGAGAGAAGTTGTTAGAACTATTGTATACACATTCAACTGAGTGCATATAAAAGGTGATTTCGATAAGATTCCTTATGAGTTATGGTTTGGTCATGTTCCTACAGTTAGATATTTCATAGTTTTTGGAAGCAAATGTTATATCAAAAGAGATGGGGATATAGGAAATTTGATGCAAGATGTGATGAAGGAATCTTCTTGGGTTATTCTACCAAGAGAAAGGTCTACTGGTGTTACAATAAGAGGTTGAAAATGATAGTGTAAAGTGCAAATGTGAAGTTTGATGAATGCCATGGAAAGAAGAGTAGACCAGGCAGCTATGAGTTTGATGATCCAACTATTATTTTAAAATAAGTGCACACTAAGAGCCTAAAGTAGAATGACCCAGTAGAGAAAGTTAATCCAGATATTGCTGTTATCAGTGAAGAAGCTCAAGAACATGAGAATCAAAATAATCATAAGACTTCTAGGTATGTGAGATTAAATCATTTATAAAATCAAATTATTGGTGATAAAAATAAAGGTGTAATGACTAGGAGAATGATTTCTACTAAAGAAATATGTTTGATTTTCAAGATTGAACTTGAAGATGTTGCTGAAGCTTGTAAAGATGAGAATTTGATAAAAGTTATGGAAGAAGATTTGAATCAGATTGAGAAGAACAACACATGCAAACTTGTTCCAAGACTAAAAGACAAAATGTGATTGGTAGAAAATGGGTATTCAGAAATAAATTGAGTGAAGCTAGCGAAGTGGTTAGAAACAAACAAATATTAGTATGTAAAGGATGTTCACAAATTGAAGGAATTGATTATGAGGAGACTTTTTCTCTGGAAGCTAGAATTGAAGTTGTTAGATTATTTCTTGCATATGCTTCTTATAAGAATTTCAAGGTATATTAGATGGATGTGAAGTCAACCTTTTTCAATGGTGATTTGGAAGAGGAAGTTTACATTGAGTAACCGAATGGGTTTTTATTATCAGATGAAGGTGACATGACATGCAGATTGAAGAAAGCATTGTATGGACATAAGAAAGCCCCTAGAGCTTGGTATGTTATATTGGAAAGGTATTTGATGAAGTTGGGATTCTTTAAAGGTACTACTGATAGTAATTTATAAGTTAAGGTTGATAATGATAACATTTTGATCATTGAATTATTTTTTCATGACATTATTTTTGGTGGTAATGATGATTTAAGTATGATATTTTGTGATGATATGCAAAAAGAGTTTGAGATGTCGATGATAGGTGAGATGAAATTCTTCTTAGGATTAAAAATTATACAGACTAATAAAAAAAAATCATTTCTCAATCTAAGTATGTGAACGAATTGTTGAATAAGTTTGGGTTAGATGATTCCAAACTTGTTGGAACTCCTATGGTGACTAGATGCAAGTTGTCTAAGTATGCTAAATCCCCAAAAGTTAATCAAACCTTGTATAGATCTATGGTTGGTGGATTGATATACTCGACTTAGACTAGACCAAATATTATACATGTTGTTTGTCTTTGTGCAAGATTTCAAGTTGATCCTATAGGAAGTCATGTTATTGTTGTGAAGAGGATTTTTAGATACTTGAAGGGGACGGTTGACTATGGTTTGTGGTATCTGAAGAATGATGATTTCATGTTATGTTCTTATACTGATGTTGATTGGGAAGATGATGTTGATGACCAAAAGAGTACCTCCGATGGTGCATTATTTTTGGAAAAGAAGTTGGTTTCTTGGGCGAGTAAGAAGCAAGATGTTATTTCTTTATCTATTGTAGAAGTTGAATACATTGTTGCTACTAGCAACTGTACTTAGGTAGGTTGGATGAAGTAGATGCTTAAGGAAATTAGAGTTGTTTATGATGAGCCTACTATTATATATTGTGATAATTCAAGTGCTATTAATATTTCCAAGAATTCGGTACTGCATTCTAAAACAAAGCATATGTCAATTAAGTATCATTTCTTGAAGGAGAAAGTCAATGAAGAAGAAGTCAAATTGTACTATGTATCTACAAAGGATCAAATTGCAGATATTTTTACTAAGCCTTTTCTTGCAAATACATTTGTATATCTAAGAGATAAGTTACAGGTCTTTTCCCCTCTTGATAAGAACTAGATGCATTAAGATGCATGAATATGGTGGACTTCATAGTCTTATCTTCTTAGCTAGATTGATGAGTAGGTGTTGGTACTTTTGTAGAGTAGTCAGTGTGTGATTCAATGGTTTTTTCTTGGGAGGAGATTAATGGTTTTAGTGTCTTTGGCATTGTTGTCAAAGGGAGAGAGAAGCATGTGAAAAACCATCTTATCTTGGAAGATTTGTGTGCATAATCTCAGGGGGAGATTGATGGTGTTGATTTCTTTGTATTGATTATTTCTCATATTCATATGTTGTCATCAATGCCAAATGGGGAGATTGTTGCATATTGCTATTGCTACGATATGTTGTTGTAATTAATGTCAACATGTTCTTATGCTCTCGTGCTCTGATGTTGTAATGAGTAAATCTGCATTAACAAATCATATGAGGATTTCTAATTTCAGTAATGAAGTATCTCTAGTTGATTTAGTGTTGGTTTCATGATGATATATGGTGATTTCATCAAGTTATGGATTCCGATATGAGGATTGGTTTTTCAATGTTGAGTGTTCCTGTATTCTAATATTTGATCCATTATGCTCAAGAATGAATAATATCTTGAGTTGCAGATTTTTTAGTGTGTTTGGGATGTTCATGTGTATCTTCCTTTCAAATGGTTTATGATTTGGTACTCCACAACTTATCTTTCTATTCCTAGTTGTTGTTGTTGAATTTTCTTGAGTATCAGTGTGTTGATCAATGAAGATTTGATTAAGTGGTGTTGGTGCACCTATTGCAAATGGTTCTAATGTGCTTGTTGGTGTTTTTTAATTGTGTCTTATTTATTGCTAGTCTGGATTGATCATTATGCACGTTATTGAAGATCATATGGGTCTAATTGCCACTATTGAATGTTCTTGAGTATTAGCATGTTGATTGATGAAGATTTGATTAAGTGTTGTTGGTGCAGCTATTGCAGATGGTTTTGATGTGCTTATTGGTATTTCTTAATTCTGTCCTTTTTTTTTTATTGGTCTGCATTGAAAATTATGTGTGTTATTGAAGATCATATGGGTCTGATGATGTTCTTCATGTTATGCGATATTTTCCATGGTGTAACATGTTGTAGATGATCTTGGTGAGATTTTTGGTGGTGTTTCATGTTTGTGGATTTGATTTGAGTTCATGCTATGTTTTCATGGCATTGTATTGGTATCATGGTTGATTTATGTATCATGTGATGTAATTTTGTAATTAGATATTAAGAGTTGAGTTGACCTTGTAGTCAAGGTTGATGATTTGTATAAATAGGTATCATATTCATGTAATTTGGGTATGAGTGTTGTGTCTGCATTATCAGAGAGTGGTGTATCTATGAACAAGAAAATTCATCTTTCGGTGAGAAATGTATAGTAAAGAGTGTTGGAGGGAAAACAAATGTCCTTAACCGAAACCATCATTAGGCAGTTGGAGATGTTATTATTTCATTTCATCTAATTTGGATTGTTGTCTGATCTTTGTAAGGAAATGAGCCTTCCTCACGGTTGTAGCCCTTCTTGTTTTTTAGTAGTGAGCTCTAGGCAATTTTCTTGAATATATGTGCATTCCTCATTGTAATAATTTCACATAATACTGCAGAGTATCATTTTATTGTGGGTAGGTTCCCACCATGGTTTTTCCCTTAACCAGGTTTTCCACATCAAAACCTTGGTGTTATGTGTGTTGGTGTTATTGTGTTTATCTTTGTTCTTGCTACAACTGATCAAATATGAAGTTGTGCTTAAATTGTTTGATCTAGTGAAAAATGATTCAGCCCCCTTCTTAGTTTTCCTTCATTGTTGTTTCCAACACCCCTCTCATAAAGTGAGCATATAACTTGGAACTAGGCTCACTCTTTGAACACTTAGGTTAATTTAGACACTCTTCTCATAAAAACGTGATTCAAGGCATAAAGGATTTGTTGATCTTGAGAGATTCTTGATGTAGAATTTTGTGAAAAAGATCTTGATAGAATTTAATTGTGGAGGTCTTTTTGTTTTCTTAATATTAAGGTCATTCATGGAGTGAGTGAAAAGTAGTTTATATTGAAGTTTCCTCTCCAAGTTGAGGTAGAAATATTCAAACCCTCTTTCTCCTTTCAATTTGATTTCCTTGGCTTCTTGCAAAGTGTTTGTATTTCATTTGAGACCATGTTGAAAAATTGATTTCAATCTTTTCAGTACTTGTTGAAATATTTGATTGTTTTGAATGATATCTTGGGAAAACTATATGAAATTAGGGTTTTCAAGGGAAATACTATCTAAATCTATGTAGCCTTCTTGTGTGGATGATGTATCTATTTTTTTATGGTTTCATTAGGTAGTATTTAAATGATTTGGTATCCAATTTGAGTTCCCATGCTTCATAGACACCAAATTAGATGCCCTAGATAGCTCCTAGACTCAACTCATACCTAGAAAAGACGAAATTCACAATGGACAATTGAATTTTGAAATTGCTTATATAATTTTATAATTTCTCATAAAATTTCATAGCAACTACACTTAGGTTTTCACATTTGGTTATCATAAAGTTGGTTTTGGGGTTTTGACCTTCTATGTTGATTGAAAGAATTAATCCTCCTACTTGCATTGGTTGTCGGGCCTATTTCGATTGTGATATGATGATTTATAATTTCTTGGTATCCCTCCACATGATTCCATAGAGAAATTATAATTTTAATTATGGATTCAAATCTATTTAATATTGTGTTCTTAAATTGGAGATTTTTAGGTTACTTCTTGAGTAATGAAATTTCTTTGAACAGTGAATATGACCTAGTGTGGTGTTTATATGATGATTGGTATGTGTATCTATGAATTTATCTCATTTGTGTATAAGCCTATGATTAGGTCCTAGACTAAAAATGAGTGGTTACCAATTGTGTCCTCAACTCGTAAGTAGTACACTCGGCAATATGATTGGGGAGTTTCCTAATAAGTGATAATATAATAAAATAATGGGGTAAACATAAAATAAGATAATTAGATTCCTCAAGAATGCAATGAGTTCTATCATGAGGTTATGGATGTTTTGGGAAGGCATATCCACACATGGAGCGATTCAGACTTGTCTAGAGAGACATCCTACACATGTAGCAATCAAATTTGCATGATCAACATTCTTGTCTATCTAAGTGGATGCTCGGTTCTATATGGTGTATCCCCGTGAACATATACAATGACCCTCCGACCTCTACACACTAGAATCTAATATCTTGAGTAACTTGAGTAGAGACCCTTGATGTATTCATGGTTTGGTATCATCTTCTCATGATGTTGCATTACATTCCTATATGTCATGTATGACTTGTGTATGTTGTGAGTATTAGCCTATTATATACTGGTTGTATTATTGAGTATCTAGGCATTATAAGTATCTCTATGAGCACAATGGGGTGGACCTAATGGTACCACATGGTCAGGTGGCATTGAACACCACCGTTGGGGATCGATTGACCTTGTTTGTGAGTATCTTGAAGAGCTTAATCACTACCTTCCTCTCTTGATCATCCTGAACATATGCCCTCAAAAAATTATCCTCACGAAAGAAAAAAATAGCCTCCAAAAGCATCCATACTCCATTGTATTAATCAACCATAAAGGAATATGGTGCAGGAGCACCTAAGGTCTAGTCAATTTGTTAATTTGGTGTTTTGAGTCTTAGGAGTTAGGGTTAGGTCTATTTGGATTCAATAAGGTCTATTGAGACAATTTGTAATATTATTTCATGTGTTTTGGGTCTGTTGGTCAAAGTTGGAGTCATGATTTTTGAATTTGTAAAGTTGCTCAAAATATTATCATTTTTGTCATCGGGATAAGTTATACCAATAAAATATCATTGTGATAAAATATTGTCAATATTGTTATTGGAATAGGTTAAATTGATAATTTATCATTGTTGTTATCAAGATAGGTTACACTATCGGATTTGCAAAATTCTATTTGGCCGATTTTGAATAGTTATTCCGATAAGGTATCAATATTGGCATTGGGATAGTTAACTCGATAAAGCATTATTATGTGAAAAGTTGTCATTGCTATAGTTAATCTCATAAGGTTTTCATCGAGATAATTTACACTATCGGGATTGAAAAATATTATTTAGCCAACTTCGATGGGTTATTCTGATAGGTATCCACATGTCTTGTTCAACATAAGCTACTCAAATGAGTGACATCAGAGTAGTTTATTCTGTTAGGATTACTGGGAATTGGTGATCCACCTTGAAGAGGTATTCTGATGGGAGATCAAAAGGCATGATTAGAGTTGTTATTCTGATATCAGTACCCAACTTTGGCCTATCAGATCGGAACTACTATTCTGATACCTGTGTCCGATAGTGACTTATCGAATTTTAAATTTGAATAGTCACGCAGTCCAATGGTCATGGTGGGAAAGTTCAAAATTTGGTATAAATTATATGACAAACAGATAGAGAGCTAGAGCAGAATAATGAGGATAATTTCTACAAAGTAATTTTGTAACCATTTTTTTCCAATTTGAAATCATTGGCACTAAATTGGAAGCTTATTTTCTATAAATCACTTTCTTTCTATAATTTTGTCTAATTCTGTATTTACATATTTTTGTTTGGATTTAAATTGTTTAAGTGAGCACATGTGGGTGTATAGTGATGTGTTATCTTCCATTTGCTGATGATTTGAAATTATGAGTTGTTAAAAAGATTTTATAGATTGTTCATGGGCTCACCTAGTAGCTAGGATAACTAGGGTACTAACAAGAATTTTGACAGTTTCTCCCTGATTCAATTGTTAGAACACACTGAAATTGGTGTGAGGACCAAGAGGGATAAAGGGTAGCTATAGTTACAATTATGGTTGCTAATTTGATCATCAGATAAGTTTTCTATGTTTTGAATGTCGTGAGTCACAAAGAAAGTTTTTGTATTGCATCAAGTGGTATCAAAGCGAAGGAGTAGATGCATTGAAAGGAGATAGCTGGAAGTTGAGAGAAGAATGATTAAGTGATATCAGACAAGATGCCTCCTAAGAACATTGGTACTACCAAAGAGTTGCAGGAGTTAAGAGAGAAGAATACAAGGTTGCAGGAGTCCTACAATGTTGTGGGGGCAAGGCTTGAAGCCTTAGATTCTAATTAGAGAAGGGAAGTTGATTTGGGAGATGTGAGTGAATAGGAAGAAGAAGAAGAGTTCTAGGAAGTAGAAGGAGAAGAGCAATTGGACCTTGGGGAACATAGGAAAGTCATACTTCTAAAAGCAGTTCAAGGTGATAAACGTAAAGTGAAAGTTGAATTACCTATGTATGGAGGTAATTTGGATGAAGAAGAGCTTCTAGATTGGATTGGAGCTATACACAATCACTTTGAATGTGAAGATGTTCCTAATGAGCAACAGGTGAAGATAGCAAAGATAAAGTTGAAAGGACATGCATTATTATGATGGGACTATGAACAAGATGAGAGGAGAAAGAAAGGTAAGACAAAAATAGTTTCTTGGGATAGAATGGAACTGCTAAACTTAAGGGTAAGTTTCTCCCTAGAGACTATGAAGTTCAATTGTATAAGAAACTCCAAGGTTTGAAATAAAAAGAGTTAGATGTCAAAACTTATACTGATGAATTTTACAAGTTGAGCATAAGATCAGGTATGATGGTAGATGAGGTTGAAAAGGTTTCTAGATACCTTGATTGGCTTAGATTTAACATTCAAGATGAACTAGCTATGGCAAATCCAAGTATAGTGGAGGAATGTTTTCAATTACCAATTAAAGTGGAAGAAAAGACCAAGAGGAGACAAGATGAGTCAAGTAGGGATAGAGGAAACACCCTTAGGGGTAGAGGAACATTTTCTATTTCAAGATAATCAAATGAAAGCCAAGAAGATGCAAGTAAGAGTCAAGAGCAAGGTGCAGATTTTAGAGGTAGAGGAACAAGAGGCAAATTTAGTAGAGGTAGGAGTTCCAATATATTTTAAGGTAAGTGATACAATTGTCAAAAGTATGGACACCGAGCATTCAAGTGTCCTGAGAGACAAGGGTCTACATCAAGTGGTGGTGAAAGAAGGGGTGAAAAGAGAGTCCAAATTGTGCAAGAAGATGATAGTGAAAGCCTCAACCCCCCAAATTATGTTGCTACTCCAAAAGTAGGTGAATCATTGATGCTAGGGAAAACATTTTAAAAAAATCTGAGGAGAAGGAGATGACTCAAAGAAGGAACTCATTCAGTACCACATGGAAATGTAAAGGTAAAGTATGCAAGGTAGTAATAGATTTGGGTTCTACTGACAATATGTTGTCTAGAAAGATGGGAGATAAACCGAAACTAGAAATAACTCCTCATGAAGAACCATATAGTGCATCTTGGGTAAATGATAATTAGTCACTTTTGGTAAATGAACAAGCCTATGTTGAGTTTCAGATTAGAGGATATAGAGATAGGGTACTTTGTTATATTTTAACCATGGATTGTTGTCCTCTACTTCTTTGAAGGCCATGGAAATTTGATAAGAAAACACTCTATGATCCTAAAAGGAGTACCTACACTGTTAAGAAGGATGAATTTTTTTTTGTATTAACCCGATTGTAGGATACTAAAGAAGCAAGAGGAAAGGTGGCAAAAATCATCTTGGTTGGAAAGAAAGAGTTGATGAAGAAAAGTGAAGATGAGTCAAGAAAAGTTGCAATTACTCCTATGTTTGGAGGTACCAAATCAAAAGTTTTGTAGACTATTTCAGTTAGGAATGATAGAGGTAAGGTGTTGATACCTAAAATAGCTCAAACAAAGGCCAAAGATTAGATGCATGTGCAACGACTAGGTGGGTGGAAGGAGGATAAAGAAATAATGGTTGGGAGTCTAATTTATCCTATAGTGGAAGAAGAAATTGATAATTAGTCATTTTCTGCAATAATAGAGCATTTCGGGTCTGATAAACATGGTGGATCAAGGGTTCCAACAACAAAGAACCTGAGGCATAAAGGACAAGTGATTGGACAAGGATCTAAGAGTATTTGGCAAGAGTCAAAGGATAGATATGACAAGAATGAAGTAGTTATACTGGAGAAACTAGTTCAAGGAAATCAAGAAAGGATGACACCTCGAAAGGTCAAAGATGGACAAGGACAATCTAGTTTCCAAGGGACTTGCAAAATTTTCAAGCCTGAGTGTTTGGTGTAGGAGCACCTAGGGTCTAGTCAATTTGTCAATTTGGTGTTTTGAGACTTTGAAGTTAGGGTTAGGTCTATTTTGATTCAATAAGGTCTTTTGGGGCCATTTGTAATGTTATTTCATGTTTTTGGGTCTATTGTTAAAAACTGGAGTCATGATTTTCAAATTTATAAGGTTGCTCAAAATGTTGTCATTTATTTCATCAGGATAAGTTATACTGATAAAATGTCATTGCAAAATTTTTTTGTCATTACTCTTATCGGGATAGGTTAAAATGATAAGGTATCATTGTTGTTATCAGGATAGGTTACACTATCAGATTTACATAATTCTATTCAATCGACTTTGAATATTTATTCCGATAAGGCATCAATATCTGCATCGAGATAGTTAACCTGATAAAGCATCACTGTGGTGAAAAGTTTTCTTTGGAATAGTTAATCCAATAAGGTTGTCACCGAGACAATTTACACTATCAAGATTGAAAATTATTATTTAGCCAACTTCGATGGATTTTCTAATAGGTATCGATACGTCTTGTTCGACATAAGTTATAATGAAATGAGTGACATCAGAGTAGTTTGTTTTGTTGGGATTATTGGGAATTGTCGCTCTGCCTTGAAGATTTATTTTGATGGGAGATTAAAAGGATTGATCAGAGTTGTTATTTCGATATTGGTACCCAACGTTGGTCTATCATCTTGGAATTGCTATTCTGATACCTTTGTCTGGAAGTGACTTGTTAGTTTTTGAATTTGAATAGTCATGTAGTCCAACACTCACAATGGGAAAGTTCAAATTTGGTATAAATTGTATGAGTAGCAGGTAGAGAACTAGAGGGGAAGAACAAGGACAATTCTACAAAATATTTTTGTAACTATTTTTTTTTCAAATTTAAAATCATTGGCACTAAATTGGAAGCTTATTTTCTTTAATTCGCTCTATTTCTGTAATTTGCTCTAATTCTATATACTTATTGTTGTTTTGATTTGAACTATTTTATTGAGAATGTTTGGGTGTATAGTGGTGTGTTGTCTTCCATTCACCGATGATTTGAAATTCTAAGTTGTTAAAAATATTTTGTAGATTGTTCATGGGGTCACCTGGTAGCTAGGCTAAATAGTGTACTAATAAGAATATTGATAGTTTCTCCCTGATTCGATTGTCAGAACACCCTGAACTTGGTGTGAGGACCAAGAGGGCTAGAGGATAGCTATAGTTACAATTATGGTTGATAATTTGATGAGCATATAAGTTTGTTTTGTTGTAATCTAGTTGTTGAATTTGTAGCCAGGAGTCTGTGAAAGGTTTTTCTATGTTTTGAATGTTGTGAGTTGGAAAGAAGGAGTTTTTGTATTGCACTAGAATATAAAGAACTTAGGATTTTACAGTGAATACCCTTGAACCATCAAGCTCTCCAATGTGTTCCCTTGTGTCAAAGCGTGAATTTAGACATCCCACGCCATGAACCACAAATGAAATCCTCCAAAGGACTAAATATAATGACAACCCAAACCACAAGATAGCCTTAACCACTAGACATATGCTTGGTTTTATAGACAAAATATTACAAAAATAAAACTAGTCATAAAGTAAAACCATGTGCTACCTAACCATTGAAGCCATATTTAATATGGGGTACTAAGTTTTATCTTTTTAAAATTAATTCCCCAATATCAAATAATTATAATATAATATTACAATGTTACAATGCAACATCATAATGGCCTCAAGAATACTCCAAAGGAGTCTATACATGGTACATATCCATGTGTGACTCAAATAATAAATAAAATATTATAATTATTAAAATTATTATGAATGGTTTAGAACATATTATTTCCCAATAAATATATGAATTTGAAAGTTCAAGAATATCAAATAACAAGGACAAGAGGGTAACAAACCCTTCTCTTTCAATTTCCCAAGCTATAATATTCTTAGGTGCTTAGAAGAAATGGAAAAGTAACTACTTGTGAGAGTAAGACTATTTTAATGTACCCCTCACCATTCATGCTTCACCAAAATATTATAGTTGAGGTCATCCTCTAGAATGATGAAATAACTAGATAGCCTTGAAGTAAAAGGAACTTTGGAAATAGTGGTATTTTTAATTCTCTATGTCACACAAGCATGAAGAGAAAAAATATTGAAACACTCCTTTCACATTAAAATAAATTGGTTATTAACTAACCAAATAAAATAATGCGTGTCTCATTCTAATCTGCCAGAGTAGTAGTCATAAAAATATAAGAAACAAGTGAAGAAAAAAGAAAATATTATAGTATATAAACTTTTCTCATAACATCTTATAATAAAGATTAGTTAGAAGTCTTACTATTCCATTCTCTAGCTTATGAAAAGGATTTGTTTGTTCATTTTATTATTTTTTCATGAAAGCACACACAATTATTTAGTTACAGAAAATCATTTTAGAGAAGAAACTAAACTTAAAAAATAAACAAATGAATATATTCCGAAAGTTGGATCAATAAAAAAAACAAGAAATAGAGTTATGAAATGAAAACTATGCATCTTTAATGATTGAAAAGGAATCAATTAAAATATTGTGAAGTGTGCATTAGTATATCATAGTTTAAATAACACAACTAGGTATATGTATGCATAGGTAACGAGCAATATCATAGTATTTAGAAGGATGGACATATAGATAGCTACTACTTACCCTATACTACATATTACATACCTTATCCATGGGTTGGGAGTAGTAACATAGTGGGAAGAAGGATGCATATATGTTATAGTAAGTATGTTACAAACAAGAATTATATTACATTTCCTTCAAATAGAACTCATTAAAAATATATATCTCAAATATGTAAAAATATAGAAAATGATATAGTCTATATTATACTTCCATAAAAACATATGTATAACATATGATCATATGAAATATCATATTTTTGAATATTAGAAGACCATAGAAAACAAAAAATCTATTAAAAACAACTAAGTATTAGATGCCATTTTTTAAATATTAGACCCCCCAAACACAACCGCGAAATTTATATAATAAGTTGATTCTTCGAACCACTTCAAAAACATGTCTAACCTACAAGACAAGATAGGTCAAACAATAATGAAAACTAGGATTACATTCAGAGTTAGTGTTTTTGTTTGGTTAAACAAAATGTGTGCAAGGAAATTAAAAAATGAGAATAAAAAATACTTGAAAGATCAAATTAAAATTAAATCACAATTTGATCCTATCAACATCATAAAGACATCAAAATTCATGTAATCATGTCTACTTGGATGTGAATTTGACACAAAAAATTGATATTTTATTTGAATGGTAATTTATATGAAAATGGTTGATTTGGATTAAGAAATGAAATTCATATGGAATTAGCCAAGGAATGATCCTATTTATAATTTTTTTAAAGAAATGTCTACTAGGAATCAAAGATGAGAATGAAGACCTCAGTTAAAGAAAACTATCTATGAAGTCAACATAGCTAAAACATAGGAGCTTGCCATTTCAAATTGAAAAGACAATAATAATGCATAATTTAATGTTTTTATTAGATATGTCTAAGGATTGAGACTCTCTTTGAAGCTTAATGTGACTAAAGTGTATATAAAATATTGTAAAATCAAGTTAAGCCAACTAACAATTGATAGAGGAGTTAACTAAATTTATCAAATAGGTTATAAGAAAATATAAAATGGAAAAGTAAGTGATAAATGGATAGAACTAATAAGTTACAATTACTATTATGGTGAGTTATTGTTATTAATGATAGGGGAATGATGTGATGATTATTAGGGAAAGTAAAATAATTTTGGGCACCTACAAGTACTATATGATTATATTTGTCCTTATATTCCTTGTGTATGTTATAAATTAAATTAGATCCAAGATTGGTTCACCCTCTACATTAGGCTAAAGTTGAATTGTCTATGTTCAAATTTTGTATTGATATATGCTTATGTTTATTTGTTTATCCTTATTTTTCTACCTTCATTGAATATGTGAAGCATGGAATATTGTACCCAAACACTTATTAAATAACCTAACAAGAATCTTCTCTAGAATGTAATAAATTTTTAAAATTTTGTAGTAGAGATAATGCATGGACAAATGTTATTATCTTCATTTATTCTCCCCTTTTTCTCTTCCTCCTTCTCTATTACCTTCTTATTTCTCACCTCCTCTAGATCTACTCCTAGTGGCATCAAATATTAAAAGTACTAGCCTCAAATTGATGTGATTATTTAATTGAGAAAATATTATCCGATTTGAGTGACGTATGTGCTTTACAACTTGACCTCTTGAGGTACCTTGATATTTTCCCTATGAGTAATTAAGCAGTAAGAATCAAATTCTTTATAATACAAAATTAATTAAATAATATACAATTTGATGACTTCTAATAATAAATACAAGCGGTGAAAAAAAAAAGCCCTTGAATAAGTGCAATGCCAACATAAATAGTATAATCTATAAGACAAATACATCATTATATTGAAAATGAAATACAAATTTGCACTTAATCAATGTTCTCACTATCTATATTAATTTGATGCAAAACATAATAACAGTCTCTAGTATTGACATGACATAATAGTTTAAATCTCAAGATGTTGTTGTTCTTACCATAAATATTTAAATCCTTTAAAATATTAGTATTGAAAATTTGAGTTTAAAATAAAATAAAAAATTATAACTCATAAATTTATACTTCAAAGAAAAAACATTTAAAATATTAAAAATGTAAAAACACACTTTTAATTTTAGTATAAATCCAATAGTTCTCAATGGGGCACTTTATTGATTGAGTGCACTTAGTCTTCCTTCTAGTTTTTTGATGTTCATATTCTATTATAAACTAATGATGTGTTAGTTTTCTTTTTTTTTTAATTAAAAATAGATAAAAATATATTATGAATAAGAAGTATAGAAAGTCATATACAATGCTAAAGGAGTTCCAAATAAAAGTGGAAATGACCACCCAAAAAACATGAAGTAGCCATAGAGGCCTCCTAACAACCCTGCACAACAAAGAGATGATGCAGAAGATATCAAGAGGAAACAAAGAAAGAACACCATCACCCTAGATAATTCTCAAGAAGACTAGATAATTGAGTAGCTTTGTAAGCTAGTAGAGAATCCAAATAAAAAACACACCAACTACAAGGAGAATTTGATGCCTATTTAGCAAGAAAATCAACAACCCTATGCCACTCCTGGGGAATATGAGTAAAAGAGATAGAACTGAAGCAAGAAAATATTTGTTGAATTTGGGTAACCAGAGATGAAATTTGCCAAGAAGCACTCTTAGAAGATGAATTCGTAAGGAGAGAGACTAAAATCATCGAATCCAACTCACATATTACATTATTCCATTGTAACTCAAGAGCCCATTGTAAGGCAAATAAGAGTCCGCGGGTTTCCATCTGATTGTTCATTTTGAAACCTATCCCAACTAAAAAAAGAATTGCATAGCACCATTACTGTCTCTCCGAACACCCCCAATACCTACAGGTCGAGGATTCTAATGAGAAGAACCATCAGTGTTTATCTTGAAAACATTGCAAGGAGGAAGAGTCCAATGACCATCCCTATTAAACTGATGAGAGGAATGTTGGATCCGAGAAAGAGAGACAGAATTCTCAAGAACCTATCCAAGCTGTAGATATTTAATCACTATAATGTCGATAGGGATAAGATCTCCATCAAAACAACACTTAGCCATAAGGGTCTCATGTATAGACTATAGAACTTTGAACCAAACATGATCTAAAAGAAGTTGATGACCCTGAAATATGCTACAATTTCTTTCCAACCAAACCTACCAAAGAAGGAAAGTAGGACCAATTTCCCAAGCAACTTGAAGTGTGCGAGCCTTGGTAGGAGGCTGACCCAAATGTCTCCAAAAGTCAATCAAAGAAGTAGCATGAATGATAGGGCTATTCCAACAATTCCACCATAAAGATGACAACTGCAGTGTAAAAGGACATTGAAAAAATAGACGAGTAGAGTCCTCTCCATTACACCCACAAAGAACACACCTTGAAGGCCCTTGAAACCCCCATTTATAGAGGTTATCCCGAGTCAAGAACTTATTTTGGCTAAGAAGCCAAACCAAAAAGTTACATTTGGGCCAACAGAATTTATTCCAAACTTGATTCCAACACTGGAAAGTTTGCAAGCCAAACTTATCAATATCCAATTTCTTATAACCACTAGACACCGAGTAAATACCTTCATAGTTAAAACCCCAAGCTAGAATATTATTACCTCCCAAAGAAGAGCAATGTCTTTCTGCCCAAATAGAAGAGAGAAGCACACGAGAAGCAACATCTCCTCTAGGGGGACAACTAGACATATCCTTCCAGTGATAGATGGGGAACAAGCCCATAGAACAACATTCCTTAAAGTCCAAAATCCTACTCTAGCCAACTCCAACGAAAATTTAACTGAATGGCTAAAGAGCAGGAAAGGTACATAGTAGAGGAGGATAATTGTCCTAGGAATCAAACCAAAAAAGAGTTGTATTACAAGAGTTGACAACCCAAAAAAGACCTTGCTTAACAAGAGAAGCTCCCTTCTGAAGAGTATTCCACATAAATGAGCCCCTACAAGGTAAATTAAAATGACCAACATCTTGAAAATGCACTTCATGTACATACTTAAGAGTAATTATCTATGCCCAAAAATGAGTTTGTTGAACACACCATCTCCAATAGAGTTTTGAAGCTATATCTTGACTATTCAGAAGAGCTTGTCGAAGGCCTAGGCCACCAAACTATTTAGGATGACAAACACAATCCCAACTTACTAGATTCCACTTATTCAAATCTAATTTACCAGCCCATAAAAAAGTCCTTTTATGTGTTATTTTCTCAACTACCCAACTTATGCATTTCCTAAATATTATTTGTCGCTTGCAACCCCTTTGTCTCCTATACAAATTTTAAAGCCTACTACTACTTTCCCAAATCAACCAACAAAATCATTAAGAAAAACATACGTGAATTAACTTGTAAAATTCCCTTTCTTTACCTCATAACATTGCATGTGTCTTTTTCTATACTATGTAACCCATACAGTTGTGATTCTAGTTTTTATTTTCACTATTAAAATCAATTTTAATGGATCTATGAATGGTAATAGGTTAGGGAGAAAGAAGAAATATTATATTGAGGAGTTCAATTTCATATAGGATCTTAACCAAAATGTCCACAATACGACTAGTATTTCTTGGAAAGCCAAAATCATTATTGCTCAATTAAGAAGTACCTCTCATGAACTCTAATGTGAAAAGCGCATGGGAAAAAGTTGAAAGAAGCTTGGGAAGAAAGAGAATGCATTTTCTAAATTTTTAATACAGTAAAATCTGAAGAACGCTTTATTATGTAGTGTGATACCTATAGAGATATCAAAGACAAATATGTAAATATTGATAGTTGATTCTTGATATAGCCTTTTCAACAAAAAGGCTCAAGAAAAAATCTGGAGGAGCTCATCATCATTTGATATAAAAAAAGACTCGATGAAAAAAGTCTAATGAAAAGACCGACTATCCTATAGACTATTTCTAGCCTCACAAATATAAAGATTTGCTTTCCTTTTTTCTTTCAAATCAAAACTAATGATAGAATCTTTTGTTGGCCGGAATAAAATAAAAAGCCAACTGCTTTGATATAATTAGTCTTTAATCTTCAAGGACATCTGACGTCACTTTTCTTGGCCGAAATAAAATAAAAAGCCAACTGCTTTGATATAATTAGCCTTTAATCTTCAAGGACATCTGACGTCACGGCCTTGAGTCCAGAGCGTACAATATTTCTGCATGTTTCGAAAACATTGCTAATATGCTTCCTTTTCAACCGCATTATCTTTTGTCTAAAATTTGTTTCTTCTCCTATGACTTAAAGGTTTACATTATATAACATCCAGGATTTGTAAATGCTTAACAACATCTCCCATGCAGCCCCATAACTATAATATAATTCGTATATTATGAAGTTTGTAAGTAGTCAGAGTATAGCTCTTTTCCTATCATATATAGTATTCAATTCGTGTTGAACTCAGAGATCAAACAATCCTTATCTTTTTCTTTTCCTTTTTCAATCTATAAATGCCTATCTTTCAAAAAACTCATGGGATATTTAAACATCGAAGTCATTTTTCTTTTTACTCTTGTCGATATTTGCACCCTTCTTTTAACTTCATTATCACCCTTTATTGGAAAGAAATTATTTTTGGGATAAATTATCATGCTATTGTATTAGCTTTATTTGTTCAGTAGAATGAAAAGATTTCACAATTGCATTTTTAAATAAATTTGTGTTAGAATTCATACTTTCTTTTACTTGCAATTTGTTTTCTAATTTACAAATAAAATTTGAAAAATAATTTGAATTGTATATAATTTCATCTACATGCACTTTAAGCACTCATCTTAGCTATACATTGAAGTATTTTTTGTTGGAAAGTAAACCTTTGGCTTAAAAAAAAACTAATTTAAGTCATTTTTTAGTCTCTCATTTGATTTAGAATTGGATAGAATGACAAATCATTGCAACTAGTTGTTATATTTATGCTAAAGTGCAATCATTGTTAAATTGTGTGGAAGGGTGTTCTATTTGAGGATTACTATAATACATTTCATTCATTTGATCATTATCAACAAGCTTTTACTCCATAAGACATTATCATTAAAGTAAAATTCTAAAACATTAATATTATATATATCAGCTCACAATAACATTCTTGAGCATAATTAAATGAATGCTTGTCTAGAACACTCACTATATATAAATACTACTTTATTTACAAATCCACCTTCTAAACCGGAAAAGTGAATAATTGTGAGAATTCGAAAATTAGTGTTGTTATTATCTATGGGTCTATGGGTATATGTTCATTTTTATTAGGTTTCTATATAGTACTAGAACTTCAAATATAAGATATAGAGGTATTAATAAATTCATTTGAAATCATTTTAGTGTTTAAATAGTGAAGACGTTTTGATTTCAACTTTATTTTCACATCCTCGACTTAATTTTATTATCACTCTTTTATTAGATACAAATTATTTTTTTGGATACGTTAGTAGTATTTATTGTTGTATTAACTTAATTTATTACGATAGAATGAAATATTTTACATTTGTATATTTATATAATTTATATGTTAAAATACATCAATTTAAAAGGTTATCATGTTAAAAATATTGTAGTTTGTCTATATACTATTTGTTTATTGATTTAATCTAAAGTAAACTTTCACAAATATATCGAACACATTTTAACAAGTCATAATGAAAATCTTTGGGTGTAAAATTAATATAAGTCAAATTTCTAAGAGTGAAAATGAAGCATAAATTTATAACCTTTAAATTTGCATTGGACCATTGAAAAATCAAAAGTGGGAGAGTATTTCTATGGATTTCATAACGGGGTTGCTAAGGACACAAGGGAAGGATAGCATTTTTGTGGTGGCAGAAAGACTCACAAAGTATGCCCATTTCCTTGCAGTCTCCACTGAATACAAAGCCTACCAAATAGCAGATCTATTCTTCAAGGAAATTTTCAGACTCTACGGGCTCCCTCTGAATATTGTCAGTGACAGAGATAGAAATTTTATTAGTCAATTTAGGCAGGAGCTCTTCAAAATGGCAGGAACCGACTTGACCCCTAGTACCAGTTACCATCCTCAAACCGATGGGAAAACTGAAATAGTAAACAAATGGTTAGAGGGATACCTAAGGAATTATGTTACAGGGCAACATACTACTTGGGTTAAGTGGGTACACTTAGGAGAACATTTCTACAACATGACACACCACATGTCAATAGGGATGAGTCCTTTCCAAGCCTTGTATGACTATGAGGCCATAGGCTTTGGGGAACTAATAACCCGAGAAAGCAAAGTACCAAAAGCACAAGACTTTGTGTAGTAGAGTAGGGACATCATGAAAACCTTGAAGGAAAATTTACATCAAGCTCAAAACCAAGAAAATATCTATGCTGACAAGAAGAATATAGAATGGTCATTTGAGGTCAGAGATCTGGTGTTTCTAAGATTGCAACCCTATAAGCGATCATCCCTCAAAAATAATGGGACTGAAAAGTTGAAACCCTGATTCTATGGACCCTACAAGATAATTTCGAGGATTGGAGAACCAGCTTATGAGATTGAACTTCCCAAGAGCAGTAAAATACATAATGTGTTCCATGTTTCCCAACTTAAGAAGGTTCTCAGACAACACTCGGTTCCTTGCAATGAACTACCCCATCTAGATGATGAAGGGAAACTCACATTTTACCCAGAGATCATTCTGGATACACGGAAAAGAGAGCTCAAGAACCAGACCATTACCGAACACCTGATAAAATGGAGGAATCTCCCAAATGAGGATGCTACTTGGGAAAAGTAGAAAGGTCTAAAGATGCTTGAGGACAAGCAAAATTGAGACAGACGGACTATGATAACCCCTATGGTATCACGAGATGTAAAATCACTTATGTCGATTAATTAAATAAGGTTATTGTAAATGAATAATTAAAATAATAATATAAGTAATCTATGAAAAATAAAGGAAATATATTTAATTCATTTTAATAAAGGAAATGTTATTTAATAATTAATATATTTAAATGAAATGATACTTAACTTTTAATATATTTAAAATGAAATGATATGTAATATTTAATATATTTAAATGAAATGTTATTTAATATTTAATATATTTAAATATATATATATATATTACAAAACAAGGATGACTTAAACCCTAACAAACTCAATGACTCCTAATTAACCTAGTTACTTCCACACGAAATGGTGCGTGGGTAACTGCAGCCTAGGCTACTATTACCCCTGCACCCGTTCATGCGGAAGGGGGCCCGTGGAGGGGCACAACCCCTGACAAGATATATAATTGAGCAGTGGCAAGAGATTAGAAGGGAGGACGAAAGGGAGAGTGGTGGAAGATTTGGGAGAACAAGCCTTCTACGACAGACAACAGGTAAGGAATATATGGTTTCTTATATTAAATAATTTATGTATAATAGTTAATGTGTATATATTAATTAATGTGTAATGCTCATTAATATATATCATTAAACTATGATAAGGGATATGTTGATATTAATTGTTGTATAATGAATGTATATATATTAATTAATGTGTTAATGCTCACTAGTCATTAAAAATAGGTAAGGGATATAATAATGTTAATTGTTGTATACACTAATTTACACACTAGGAAGGATTATGTAATACAAATGTAATTAATGCAAATTTAATGTGTATGTTAAACATTGTAAAGCACATTTGATATATATAAGTTAAAGAATACATAAGGAATCCATGTTAACATAAAGAGGTAGACTATGAATTGAAAATAGTACTAAAGTGTCAAATGTATTATAAAGGAAGTCACATGTTGGAGGCTATAGGGAGGAAACTCCCGTAGCCTAAGGGAGGGAGTATAATAAGCCCTAGGGTAGTATATATACTGAAAACTGATATGCATATGTATGGCATGATTGATTAAACTCAACCAAGAAGAGACGGATTTGTCCAGTCCCCTTTGAGGACTTGGATGATGGAGGCATCACCCAAGGCAAGGAATAGACAAGGGTCTTCCTCGGATGGCTTGGGTGTAATAGTTTACACCCAAGACAAGATTCATACTCATCTTTGATTTCCTGGAGGGCTTGGAACGAAGGGTTTCCAAGAAGGCGAGCTTCATGACCGCCTAAGGACATACTTTTGTATGGCATTCGTATCTTTTTTATTAGATGAAAATTATGATTATGTTAATTAAGTATTAAAGGTAGATTGAAAATTAAAAATGGTTTATATTTATATATATATATATATATATATATATATATATATATATGTTGTATTCTAACAATTTATTTTGCAGGACATTAATCTCTAACTAGTAGGGACATTACAGTGGTATCAGAGCATAATCCTACCATCCTGTGGGAAAGGTTCTTAGTTTATGATCACATATCAGAGGAATAAAGGAGAAAAAGCAATGGCTGATCAATTGGCCAAATAGTTCCAAACTTTCATGGAGCAAACCAATGAGAAATTTGAAAGAATGAGCCAATTAATCCTCCAAAGTACCTGTAGACACCCAAAATTGTCCAGTCTAATTAAGTAAATATTTTATTTATTTAATTATCTAAACCTAATTCTTCTATTAATTAAATAAATCCTTATTTATTTAATTAATTCATTTATCCTCTTCTAGCCTTATTTCTCATTTAAATAAATACATTTATTTATTTAAATTATCCTTTTCCTAAATTAAATAAATATTTTATTTATTTAACTATCCCACTTCTTCTATTAATTAAATAAATCTTTATTTATTTAATTAATTCATTATCTTTTTCTACACATGACACATGTCATTCATCTCTTAATTCATACACTACCTACCTCTTTCATTATTTTACTATTTCTTCTACCTACCCTCTAATCCTAGCCGACCTCCTTTTTACACATCTCAATCTTATCCCTCCATTTCATATTGTGTTCTCTATTTAAGGAGATGCCCCCTTCATTATCAAACCCTAATGACTACCCTAACAACTTGATCAATTGATTACATTATGATCCTACTTGCAACCACATTCCGTTCTTTGTTGAGCTCTTGTCCATATAAAATCTGAGAGCAAATATATCAAGCAAGATCAATGGAGATAGGAAGAATGGAGATCAAAACCCTATTGGACATGTGATGGTATAATCTTTGTGATTTTGTTTTATTAACATTGTCTTAGGTAATCTTCATATGTTATGGTGGATCTTTGTTGATTGTTAGGCTAGGGTTTTGTGGTTGGATTCATTTAGCCTTTCAATCTTGTTATTATTGTTATCCATTTTCACCATATACATTTTGGCATGCCCGGTGGGACTCTTGTCCCTTTGCATTTAACCTTTTTGTTGCAGATTTTGCGTTTTTGAAGTTGCAGATCGGACATTTTTCGACGACATTTTAGGTTCTTCCGTGTCTGCGAACTTTCGAATCGCGTCTCTGATTTTCAGGAGCGTCTATAGAATCTGGAGTCGCATCTGTGTTTTCGACAAGTTTTATTTTGCAGGTCTCACACAGGAGCGTCTGTGTTTCATAAGCATCTCTGTGTTGTTTCTGCTCGCATCTGTGTTCGAGAAGGGCGTTTGTGTATTTTGGCCGCATCTATGCATCACAGAACCGCGCCTGTGTCATACAGACGCGTCTGTGTCGTGGGTAACAGCGTCTGTGTTTTTACTATTTCAAAATTTTCAAATTTTCTTTGATTCAATTTTCGAATTTCGCATTTAGGGTTTTAGATCTGGTTTATTTTTGGACTAACCCTTTCAGATCTAGCTAACTAAGTTTGTGCAGCTTGTCTTGGAAGCAAAAAATGTTTTTGTTGAAGGCCCCTCTTTCACAAAGTCTTTTGGGTTTCTAAAATTTACCTAACTTGTGTGCTTGCAGGAAGGGGTGATCATTTGAAACAACCCAAACTACTAACAAATTTTGTTGCAGGTCCTTGGCTAGGGTTTTGAAAATTTTTTTTGTGCCTTGTTTTCATAGATTAGCAAACACTTCCATTGGTGCACTAAAATTGAATCATTGTCTTCTGTGTCTTGAGCAATAGGCTCTTTTTGTTTAATCTTTAGAGGGCCTGTCTTCCTGTGTGGTCATTAGGACTACTAGTGAGAAGAGAATGACCCAAGTGGTAGCAAAAGAAAAGCCATCTTCTTCCAAACCACTATAAATAAATGTATTCATGGTGAAAACTATGAATAACATGTGCTGATTAGTTCATACCGACACTATGTCTCCCCATAAACCCGTTTGATCAAATTTATTTGATCATTTGTAGGGCGTAACCCCTATCGGCTGTGAGCCTTCTGTATTTACAGAGCTGAAAGTGCCACATGTATGGCCACACGAGCGGATGCCCTTACTAGCACCTTTTTGTTTTAGAAGCCCAAATCCTTCTAGTTGTTGGGGCAGGAGGTCGGACCTCTGGTAGCGGCCCACACACATACGGTTCTTAGTAGAGATACAAAGTTCACCATGGGGAGTTTTTATGGGGACTGATGCTTGGCTGACCCAAGAAGTGAGTGCCGAGGGTGGAGCCAGTGAGGTCAAGCATCTAAGTATCCGCTCTGAATAGCGTAGCCTCGGGGGTAAAACCCCATGTGGGATCAACAACTATTGTCTTGGCTAGCCATAAGAATTGTGCTTGTCTTATGTTAAACATTCAAAACATTCAAGACCAAACAACAAAACATTGTGTCTTTTGTGTCTTCAAGTGTATGCAAAACATCTTACATCAAACAACACACTTTCTTGGAGTCATTTTGGGAGTCTAAACACTTTCAAACATTGATTCCTCATCAACATTGTGTCCTCTTGTCACGAAAAATAGTCAAACAGTCGGATTTGGTCACAACAAAACAACTTCACAGATTGGAAAAATTGCACGAAGTTTACAGAAACGCGTATGTGTTTGTTTTAACCACGTCTGAGTCATCTAAGCGCGTCTGTGAAGGGCATAATAGCGTCTATGTGTCTAGCAGCATCTGTGTCGAATAGAGACACGTCTGTGTCTGGGAATCACGTCTATGAAGTATATAGAAGCGTCTATGTCCAGAATTGAAAAATTTTACAGTCTAGCAAACAAAAGAAATCAGTTTTGGAATACTTGAGATTCCTAGGTTGTTTCTTCAGGTTTCATCTAGCATTCAACCTATCCTTGGGTCTCACATAGTCCATTATTGTTTCACATCTCATTTTACATTCATACTTGTCTAAACTTGAGTCAAAAGGTCACTTGCTTGTCCTCATCATACTTTGTCAACACACTACATACAACTACACTTTGCTAAGTGGTCCCTCATCAAGGTTTCTTACCTTTGGGTCTCATTTTGTCTTACCTAGAGTCAAGGTCAGCTTACCTCATCACGAGAAACTATCCTCTCTTTGGAAGTCACACCTACTCTACTACATACATACTTGGTCTTACACTTTGGACATTGCAAGTACACCTCAGATTCATTTACACTCCATACAACTCTTGGTCTTCCATACTCTTTCCATTTTTCATCTAGTCTCTCACATCTTGGTCAAATACCTAGTTCATGGTTGAAACCCGTCTTCAAAAATCTAGGAGAAAAGCTAAAGAGGCTCAAGAATCCACAAACATGAGTTCTTATGAGTATGATAACGATTTATTTTTCAATCCTGAGCACACTGCATTGCCTGACATGGATGTTTATAGAAACATTCCAAATGTGGAAAATGCAGACACTACAAACAACAATGCTACACACAATGACAATGTGGACACCTTTTCAATACATTCAGCAGATGTAGAAGAATCCATTATGAATCCCCATTTCAATAGATTGGTTGAAGAAATAATGAGGAGGGATCGACAATACTTCTTACACATGATGGCACAAAGAGGAGCCAAAATACCTCATGATTTTGACATGTCTCAACTTATGGAAAACCGACCTTTGCAACAAACTCACTCCAACATGGATCAAAGGAGACCTAATAGTGGAGGAAATAGAGGACCGCATATGGTACCTAAATCACCATCAGCTTTGCTTCAAAAACCAAAATTCCCACATGCACATGGTCAAACATATGATACTTACCTTCGAAGACCATTATGGAAGTCTTATGTAGATAGATATGCTCAAGCTATGGATCAACCAAAACAATTGGACATTCACAGGCATGCTCAAAATTTGGACACAAGGAAACCTCATGTCAAATTTGGGGGTAACACAATAGAACATGACATGCCTGTAGAATATGGTATACATGCACAAAATAGATATGGGGTTCCTCAACATGAAGCTATACCAAGTGCTCCCTATATGCCGCATCAATATAGACCTCCTCCATATGAACATGTGTATGATCAATATCATCCATACATGCAACAAGCTCCTCCTCAAATTGGTGCCTCAAACATGGGGTATACTACAAGAAGTCGATCTCCACCTAAGAGCAATTTGGAGCAACAAATCAGAGATTTACAAAAGAAAATGGAGGACATGAATACACGAAAACAAACATACACTATGAGAGACATATGTCCTTATCCATTTGATAAGAGCATTCCAATGCCTCCATTTCCTGCACACTTTGTGATGCCAAAATTTGACAAGTATAGAGGAAAAGGGGACCCCAAGGCACACATAAGACAATTTTTCACAGCTTGCATTGAGGTAGCGGCAGAAGAAACATATTTGATGAGATTGTTCCCACAAAGTTTAGGCGATCAAGCTATGGAATGGTTCTCTCAACTACCGCCTGGTACTAAGTCATGGGGTGACTTAGCAGAGGCATTTATTGAACATTTCTCCTACAATATAGAGACAGATATCTCAGTCACTACTTTGTGCAATACTAAGCAAAAAGAAGGAGAATCTTTTGCATCATTTTTACAAAGATGGAGAAATCTAGCTAGCAGATGCTCTTGTGAAATTCCATAGAAATAAATGGTAGACATGTTCACACAAAACGTTAACAAGGACATTGGCTATGATCTAAGAAAAGCTTGTTTGTCCACCTTCAAGGATGTTATTGAAAAGGGCTTAGCAACAGAAAAGGTCTTAATTGAACAAGGAGTCATTAAGATATTCAAGGAAAACAAATATGACTTTAAAGGAAAAGACAAGCCAAGATTTTGGAATAAAAACAAGAACATAGTCAATGATGGTGTTGTTGATGCTAACACAGTGTGACCCAAGTTCATCTTTTTGGGATCAAGTTCTACAAACAATCAAGTGAATTCTCAAACAACTTCTAGACCATGAAGGAAGTACACTCCATTGGGAGAACCACTTGAGTCAGTCTTCAAGAAGCTAGTGGCAAACAAGGTGATCACAGTTCCAGATTTTCCTCCATATGAACCAAAGGTCAAACCAAATTGGTGGAATGATGATGAGTATTGTGAATTTCATAAGAGCAAGGTTCATAAAACAAGTAATTGTCATCGACTGAAGAACATTGTGCAAGATCTCATTGATAGAGGTGACATTGAGATTGAGGGACACTCATCTAATCAAGAACATGAGATGTTTAAGGAACCATTCCCAAAGCATGACAAGGGAAAAGCCAAAGTCACAGATGATCAAGCCAACTATACTAGAGCACCTTACAACTATGACTCAACTATCAATCACATCTTGATGGACAATCATATCTCTACTATTACCATCAAGAACAAAAATGCTGAGAATCCTCCTCAGAGACCCAAGATTGTCCTAAGAGGTGTTGGATCTTCTTCCGAACCTACTTCTGAATGTCATGTTACAACTCATCGAGGTAAAATTACGTTGCCAGGTGCCTCCACTAAAAACAACGCTTCTTCATCAACCAAACCTGAGTATGACCTTGTAGAACAGTTAGGGAAGACACCCGCGCTCATTTCCATCCTTGAGCTCTTACGCATATCCCCCACTCATAAAGCTATTCTTGACAAAATCTTGAGAGACACTACCGTTCCTACTGATCTGAACGTGGACCAGTTTCAAGCCATGGTGGGATACCTTTCCATTCCACATTCCCTTACATTCACAGAAGCCGATGACACCTTCGTAAGTCAGCCACATAATGCACCTTTACATGTTAAAGCCTTCATACACAAACATCGAATAAAGCGAGTCCTGATAGATGGAGGAGCTGGTCTAAACATTTGTACATTGAGCACCATTAAACAATTGGGATATTCTGATAAAGCTGTGAATTCAACAAATCAAATCACCATCAAGGCATATGATGATGAAGAGCGCTCATCCAAAGGCACAGTCACCTTACCTCTGAGAATTGGGACAGTCACAAAGGATGTGGTTTGTCAGGTCCTAGATCTGGATCTCACTTATAATATATTGCTAGGACGTCCTTGGATTCATGAAATGAGGGTAGTCCCATCGACATATCATCAATGCATTAAGTTTCCTCATAAGGGAGTCGAGGTAATAGTTAATGGTGATCCTAATCCATTCATATATTGCAATAACCTGAGATCATATACTGACACCATCATTCCCAGTAATCGTGAGGTTGCTCCTTCTTCAGCATACATTGACCCTGAGTCATTGAAACCTTCGACATCAAAACAAGGTGAACTTAAAGGCAAATTTCAGGACAAAGGCATGGGAGAATACACTTTAAATTAGACCATGTATTTACGACAAGTCATGAGCTCTCCAAAAGAATATGGAAGGCCACATCCTAACAAGCAAATATCCATCATGATACTCAAATGGGATCCTACTACCTTTCAAAGATGGGGCAAACTAGAAGAGGAAGATTTATACAAAATGCTCTACAAAGACATTGAAGAGGACACACAAGATCAGATCAATATACCTTGTGAGAAATATGGCAAAGGCTTCAAGATTCTACAAAAATTTGGGTATGATGGAAAAAGCCCTCTTGGGTTACGCAAAGAAGGCATCATGGAGCCCTTACAACCTGAATTGACTGTAAAAAGGGAACGCTCAAAGGGACTTGGTTTTTTGACTTCCAAGATCCATACTAAAAGGACAGAAGAGGCATCACAAATCAAAGTTGCGAAAGTTCAACAAGAAGATTACTATTCATAGATTCCAATGAATGGGGATGGGGTTCAGACAAATCCTCCAGTGACTATGAGCTCACCGAGACATTCAGAGAGCCAGATGAACCCACAGAAGAAGAGGAATTTTATAAAAAGTTCAGAGTTGGTCAAGAAACAACCCATAAAGATTGCACACAGTCTTCATCTCAAGGTTCTAGGTCGAAATCACATAGGATGAGAACGCCTGTCCTGGAAGGCGCTACTAGTGACGACAATTTGGATTTGCTTGTGATCGAAACTGATGAGGAGAGTGCCATTGATGACCTCGACGATTGCCTCGATATACCCGAATATAACCACATCTTCACTCTTAGCCCTGCAAACTCCGAAAACATTAAAGGCCTTCCCCTTGTTCAATACCAACTCATTGACTGGGATTATGAAGGACCAGCACAATTTGACAAATTTCAAAATGATGAAGCTATTATTGACTATCTTGGCATACGAGATGATCTTCCCCTTGGGGCCACAAAGCAGGATACACCATAGAACTCAACAACATGGCATATTTCGGTGAGTGTGTCAGACCTTCCAGTCGCAAAAATGTGAAAATAAGAACAAATCAAGGTTCTTATGGCAAAAACCACACTGTGGCGCTATCTGATCCCAAAAAAGTAAAAAGAAAGGACGTATCTGAGGGCGAAAACCTCTCTGAGGCACCCGAAGATGGAAGGCTCGACATTCTCCCACCATCATATGAGGAAAAATAATCCATGTTGGTAGAGGAGACTATCCAAAAAAACATTGGTACAGAAGAAGTTCCACACAACATATTCCTGGCTCAATCATTCACAGAGTCCGAAAGGTCAAAATTCATAAGCTTCTTCAAAGAATGACAAATCAACTTTGCATGGTCATATGCTGATATGCCTGGACTAGATCCAAATTTGGTAATGCGTCATTTGACAATCAAACCGGGGGCAAAGCCAGTGAAACAGAAATTAAGGAAAATGCATCCACAAGTGGCATTACTCGTCAAAGTAGAGCTAGAGAAGTTATTGGATGTCGGATTCATACGCCCAATTGATTATCCCGAATGAATCTCCAATTCAGTACCTATCAGTAAACCAGATCGCAACATCAAAATATGTACAGATTTCAGAGACATCAACAAAGCTTGTCTGAAAGATGACTTCCCATTACGAAATATTGATTTGATCATTGATCTCACAGCAGGTCACGAAATGTTATCTTTAATGGATGGATTTTCTGGTTATAATCAAATCAGGATTGCACCCGAGGATCAACACAAAACATCATTCACTTGTCCGTGGGGAACTTTCTGTTGGAATGTCATGCCCTTTGGGCTGAAAAATGTAGGTGCTACATATCAAAGAGCAATGACCACTATCTTTCATGATCTCATGCACATAACCGTGGAAGATTATGTTGATGATCTCTTGGGTAAATCAATAGATAGAGATACACATTTGGACATACTTTCAGTCATCTTTGATCGGTTGGAAAAATACAAAGTAAGATTAAACCCCAAGAAATGTGTCTTTGGAGTAACCTCCGGGAAGCTCCTAGGGTTCATTGTGTCCAAAAGAGGAATCGAAGCCGATCCAGCAAAATTGAAGGCTATCTTGGACATGCCACCACCCAGAAATATCAGTCAACTTTGATCCTTACAAGGGAGACTCCAATCTATACGAAGATTCATAGCACAACTTGTAGATAAGTGTAATCCTTTCCAACACCTGCTGCATAAAAATATCAAGTTCAAATGGGATGATAACTGTCAACAAGCTTTTCAGACGCTCAAAGATTATCTTTTGAATCCACCAGTTTTGATGCCACCAATTCTAGATCAGCCTTTGTTACTATACATATCAGCTACTCCAACAGCACTAGGGGCACTCCTAGCACATCAAATAGCTGACGGCAAGGAAAAAGCAATATACTATATCAGTCGCACATTGGTGGGATATGAGCTAAACTACACACCAATCGAGCGTACATGTCTCACTGTGGTCTTTGCTTCACAGAAGTTATGCCATTATATGCTCACTCATAAGACTAACTTGATTGCAAGAATTGATCCATTAAAATATCTTCTCAATAAAGCAACACTTACTGGGCGACTGGCCAAGTGGGTAATGATCCTGAGTGAATTCGACATCGAGTATGTGGACAGAAAAGCAATAAAAGGACAAGAAATTACGGATCAATTAGCAGATGCCCCCATGATTGATGATGTTCCTCTAAATTCAGAATTTCCAGATGAATCCATTTTAACGATATCACATGCAAGGCCATGGCAACTGTACTTTGACAGTTCATACACACAACATGGGGCAGGAGCTGGTATTCTCTTTATAACTCCTCAAGGCGATTCTATACCAAAATCATACCGCTTATCATTTCCTTGCACTAACAATATAGCGGAATATGAGGCATTAACAACTGGATTACGAATTGCAGTTCAGCGGCAGATCCAAGAACTTCATGTTTTTGGGGATTCTCAACTTGTCATCCGTCAAGCAACTGATGATTACCAAACAAAAGATGAAAAATTAATGCCCTACAAACAAATGGTGGATGATTTGAAACAACACTTCACAAAGATAGATTTTGAGCAGATACCAAGAGAGCAGAATCGTGCTGCAGATGCCATGGCTACAATTGCTTCACTAATTGATCTACCTCAAACTAAAACTTGCTATGAGTTCCTGGTAGACAACCTATTGGTTCCTTCATATGAGATAACTCCTACTGAAATGATATGTGTTGTTGGTCCTGAATCCCAGTTATATGGTTCCATATTCACATATCTTCGTGACAATATCCTACCTCTTGATCTATCAAATAACCAATGCCGCACTTTCATTCGCCAATCCTCTCGATATGTCATTCTAGTTGATATCCTATACCGACGAGGTCTAGATGGGACTCTTCTTAGATGTTTAGAAAGCGACGAAGCTCAGATTGCGTTACGTGAAGTGCATGAAGGGATATGTGGTCTGCATGCTAGTGGTCCTACCTTGGCCAAGAAACTCATCAGGACTGGATATTACTGGCCCAATATGGAAAAAGACTCATATCAGTTTGTCAAGAAATGTAAGCAATGTCAAATTCATGGAGACCTCATACATGCACCAGCACAAGAACTACAACCACTTGCGTCTCCTTGGCCCTTTTGTCAGTGGGGACTCGATCTCATAAGCAAGACTCACCCTCCTTCTTCCCATGGTCATCAATTCATTATCACAGCCACAGAGTATTTCACAAAGTGGATTGAAGCCGTGCCTCTCACACAAGTCACTGGAAAACAAATTGCTACTTTCATCCTTAACTATATCATTTGCCGATATGGTATTCCTAATTCCATTATTACTGATAACGGGCGTCCCTTCAAAAATCAGGATGTTCGTGAACTCTGTGACCGCTTCCATATTTCCCATCGTTTCTACACACCATATTACCCCCAAGGTAATGGCCAAACTGAGGTATCTAATAAAACAATTCCTAAAATCCTCAAAAAGACAGTCGACGATGCTGGTCGTAATTGGCATATCCAATTCAATCCTACACTTTGGGCCTACCGCACAAGTGTCCGCACACCTACAAGAGCTACACCCTATTCACTTGTCTATGGCACTAAAGCCATCTTGCCTATTGAGGTCAAGTTACCTTCTTTACAGGTCTCTTTGCAAAACATCATCAGCGATGAGGATTACAGGGTAACTTGCTTACAAGAACTAGAACTGCTGGATGAATGAAGACACACTGCTTTTAATCATCTCAAGGCTTACCAAAAATGAATGAGTCGTAGCTACAATCACAAAGTCAAGCCTCACACATTTGAGGTGGGTGACTTAGTTCTCAGAGAAAATCCTAAAAATCAACAAGACAGAGAGAAGAAGGGCAAGTTCGAACCAAACTGGCTTGGTCCTTACATCATTACAGCAGCATATGGATCTGGGGCATATCAGCTCTCAACTACAGAAGGTGAACCTTTGGAGGATCCTATCAACAGCATGCACCTTCGCCGGTTCTACACATAGTTCTCCGGAATATCCTAATTCAAAAATACAAAAAAATCAAAAAAATTCAAAAATACAAAAAAATTATAAAAACAAAAAAATCGGTACTTGGTGAAAACCTGGCAAATAGGCGCCTTGTGACACAAAAAAATTGAAAAATCCAAAAAAGTAAAGAGAAATAATTTCGTCCAATGGTGAAAACCACTTCGGTGGCACCCTGGGCAAGTACCATGGTGAAAACTGGGTCACCAGTGCCATGGGTAGAGACTTTGCTCCTCCCTCCTTCAGGATTCACTTTCATCCTTTCACTTTACACACACTCACAACCTATTCATCCATAATAAACTTACCCATTCCCATCATGACTTGTTATTGATCTACCCAAGATTGGTTAGCCGTTCATAATAAACCTCCCTTCCCATCCATAATAAATCAGATCCTATCTGTGGCTAAGGCAATTCCTACGTCTAGTGATGGGTGTGGAACTAAGAACATCACATGTTTCGAGGAGTACAGTTTCTTCTAGCTTTCTTCAATCTATTCGCGCACAATCCGCAATAAAGCAACATTTGCATCACAGATCCACCATAAAGTTTCATCTTCTCCGCAATAAAGTATCAGTTTCATGGATTCAGTCAGTTTCAGATGACACACAGCAGCAACAATGAGCTTCAACAAATCAAATCTTTCAATAGACTCAGACAACATATGGTTCAATGCTATCTATCCTTTTTGTGAAAGTAAACATTGTGACCACAATCAAATAAGACTTATACAAGTGACAAGAGACACTAAACTTGAGCACTACAGTGGATGTTGGTGTCGAGTCTTGGTTTTCTTTTGATTTGATCTTCTGGTGACATGTCTTTTAGCTTTTCCAGGATGTCTCTGACTAGAGATTCTATCTCCAGGATGTCTTTGACTAGAAAGGCGAGGATGGGGTATCATCACCTATTTGCATTTGCTGTCTATGGATTGTCTTTTAGTAATGCTATGACTTGTCCAAGGATATGAGGACACTGTGAGTCTAGTATGAACTGGGGCATTCCTTGTTTGTGACTGTCTTATCTCCATGCAAATGGGTACAATGACTTTCTGGGTCGAACATATGCCTTGATTGTCATAACCTACTTGCCATAATAAAGCTCAATGATGATAACGCACAAGAAGCTCTTTCACATTCATATCTTCTATCTTTCACCCCCCTTTCTTGATTGACTTCCATCATCCTTCTCGAGTCCGTCTAGCCTATTATCACATGACTGAGTATAATGACACACCAAAAACATTTGCATTTCATGTAGCTGCACGTACATTACCACATATAAGCATTTCATACATACATATAGATATCACAACTACATCACATCTTGCACACAACACCTATTAGCACAATTTACATTTGCATTATCATATTCATCTGCATCACATACATTCACATTTGCATCATGCATCACATATACAACATAAAAGAACAAAAATATTGCATTGCATCATGTACATATCTGCATCCATATCATAAGCATCACATAAGAACATCTCATCACATAGGTACACATGCATATAGATGCCACAAAGATGAATCATCTCATATATATATAAAATGTCATGATACAATGATGTCAAAATCATATGGCTACAATCACCCACAGATGTCTACATCATCATACAAAATGGTACAAAACTGATACAGAGGAACTCACTGATCACTCCTGCCAACACTGTTGGTAGTGCTAATCCTGTCCATGTCATGGTATCCCATGCCACTTGTCCCACTCTCATCTCCAGTCTTGGATCCTAGAACACACGTTTAAGCGCATCCCTTTCTCCATCTCGATCGTACAAAATCAGCTCCCCATCAATTGGTATCCGCATAATCCTGTAAACATCCTCCAGGGTGACTGTCATCTCCCCCATCAGCAAATGGAATGTGCAAGTCTCAGAGTGCCATCTCTCCGCCAGTGCAGTCAGTAGTCCCATGTTCGCTCAAAACTCAAGCACATACAGAATATGTCTCAGACCCATAGCCTCGATGGTAGCTCTGTCCTCGAACGACAACTCAGGTAGCAACCTTTGTGTCGACGAGAATCTCTCCCGTGACTCTAACATAGGAAAATACTCCTGTAGTCAAACAAATCAATCATGTCAGTCATCATGGCATTCACTGTTCATCACAAAATGCTACTCGCTATCTAAATGTATATGGTTATCTATCTCAGTGGCACTCACTGTTCATCACAAAGTGTTGCTTCTATCCTAGTAGTGCTCCCTGTTCATCACAAAGTACTACGTGTGTGACACTCACTGTTCATCACAAAGTGTTACTCACATTTTGCACTCCCTGTTCATCACAAAGTGCTGCTCATACTTTGGGTACTCTCTGTTCATCACAAAGTACTCTATCTTGGTGCTCCCTGTTCATCACAAAGTGCTTGGATCTATCCTAGTCTTCCTACAGGACCTGCTTGAGTGTATCCTCTCAACAGCTTATCCAATCGACAACGTATGTTCATCATAGAACTGTCGATTTGACCTAGAAGATCAATGGAGATAGGAAGAATGGAGATCAAAACCCTATTGGACATGTGATGGTATAATCTTTGTGATTTTGTTTTATTTACATTGTCTTAGGTAATCTTCATATGTTACGGTGGATCTTTGTTGTTGTTAGGCTAGGGTTTTGTGGTTGGACTCATTTAGCCTTTCAATCTTGTTATTATTGTTATCCATTTTCAGCATATACATTTTGGCATGGCCAGTGGGACTCTTATCCCTTTGCATTTAACCTTTTTGTTGCAGATCGGACATTTTTCGATGACATTTTAGGTTTTTCCACGTCTGCGAACTTTCGGATCGCATCTCTGATTTTCAGGAGCGTCTGCGGAATCTGGAGTCGCGTCTGTGTTTTCGACAAGTTTTATTTTGCAGGTCTCACACAGGAGCGTCTATGTTTCATAAGCGCGTCTGTGTTGTTTCTGCTCACGTCTGTGTCAGAGAAGGGCGTCTGTGATTTTTGGCCGCGTCTGTGCATCACAGAACCGCGCCTGTGTCATACAGACGCGTCTATGTCATGGGTAACAGCGTCTGTGTTTTTACTGTTTCAAAATTTTCAAATTTTCTTTGATTCAATTTTTGGATTTCGCATTTAGGGTTTTAGATCTGGTTTATTTTTGGACTAACCTTTTCAGATCTAGCTAACTAAGTTTGTGTAGCTTGTCTTGGAAGCAAAAAATGTTTTTGTTGAAGGCCCCTCTTTCACAAAGTCTTTTGGGTTTCTAAAACTTACCTAACTTGTGTACTTGCAAAAAGGGGTGATCATTTGAAACAACCCAAACTACTAACAAATTTTGTTGCAGGTCCTTGGCTAGGGTTTTGAAATTTTGTTGTGTGCCTTGTTTTCATAGATTAGCAAGCACTTCCATTGGTGCACTAAAATTGAATCATTGTCTTTTGTGTCTTGAGCAATAGGCTATTTTTGTTTAATCGTTAGAGGGCCTGTCTTCCCGTGTGGTCATTAGGACTACTAGTGAGAAGAGAATGACCCAAGTGGTAGCAAAAGAAAAGCCATCTTCTTCCAAACCACTATAAATAAATGTATTCATGGTGAAAACTATGAATAACGTGTGCTGATTAGTTCATACCGACACTATGTCTCCCCATAAACCCGTTTGATCAAATTTATTTGATCATTTGCAGGGCATAACCCCTACCGCCTGGGAGCCTTCTATATTTACAGAGCTGAAAGTGCCGCATGTATGGCCACACGAGCGGATGCCCTTACTAGCACCTTTCTGTTTTAGAAGCCCAAATCCTTCTAGTTGTTGGGGCAGGACGTCAGACCTCTGGTAGCGGCCCACGCACATACGGTTCTTAGTAGAGATACAAAGTTCGCCATGGGGAGTTTTCATGGGGACTAATGCTTGGCTGACCCGAGAAGTGAGTGACAAGGGTGGAGCCAGTGAGGTCAAGCATCTAAGTATCTGCTCTGAATAGCGTAGCCTCGGGGGTAAAACCCTATGTGGGATCAACAACTATTGTCTTGGCCAGCCATAAGAATTGTGCTTGTCTTATGTTAAACATTCAAAACATTCAAGACCAAACAACAAAACATTGTGTCTTTTGTGTCTTGAAGTGTATGCAAAACATTTTACATCAAACAACACACTTTTGGAGTCTAAACACTTGCAAACATTGAGTCCTCTTGTCACGAAAAACAGTCAAACAGTCGGATTTGGTCACAACAAAACAACTTCACAGATTGGAAAAATTGCACGAAGTTTATAGAAACGCGTCTGTGTCTATTTTAACCGCGTCTGAGTCATCTAAGCGTGTCTATGAAGGGCATAATAGTGTCTATGTGTCTAGCAGCATCTGTGTCGAACAGAGACACGTCTGTGTCTCAGAATCGCATCTGTGAAGTGTACAGAAGCATCTGTGTCCAGAATTGAAAATTTTTACAGTCCAGCAAACAAAAGAAATTAGTTTCGAAATACCTGAGCTTCCTAGGTTGTTTCTTCAGGTTTCATCTAGCATTCAACCTGTCCTTAGGTCTCACATAGTCCATTATTGCTTCACATCTCATTTTACATTCATACTTGTCTAAACTTGAGTCAAAAGGTCACTTGCTTATCCTCATCATACTTTGTCAACACACTACATACAACTACACTTTTCTAAGTCGTCCCTCATCAAGGTTTCTTACCTTTGGGTCTCATTTGGTCTTACTTAGAGTCAAGGTTAGCTTACCTCATCAAGAGAAACTATCCTCTCTTTGGAAGTCACACCTACTCTACTACATACATACTTGGTCTTACACTTTGGACATTGCAAGTACACCTCAGATTCATTTTCACTCCATACAACTCTTGGTCTTCCATACTCTTTCCACTTTCATCTAGTCTCTCACATCTTGGTCTATACCTAGTTCATGGTTGAAACCCGTCTTCAAAAATCTAGGAGAAAAGCTAAAGAAGCTCAAGAGTCCACAAACATGAGTTCTTATGAGTATGACAACGATTTATTTTTCAATCCTGAGCACACTACATTGCTTGACATGGATGTTTATAGAAACATTCCAAATGTGGAAAACACAGACACTACAAACAACAATGCTACACACAATGACAATGTGGACAACTTTTCAATACATTCAGCAGACGTAGAAGAATCCATAATGAATCCCCATTTCAATAGATTGGTTGAAGAGATAATGAGGAGGGATAGACAATACTTTTTACACATGATGGCACAAAGCGGAGCTAAAATACCTCATTACTTTGACATGTCTCAACTTATGGAAAACCGACCTTTGCAACAAACTCACTCCAACATGGATCAAAGGAGACCTAATAGTGGAGGAAATAGAGGACCGCATATGGTACCTGAATCACCATCAGCTTTGCTTCAAAAACCAGAAGTCCCACATGCACATGGTCAAACATATGATACTTACCTTCGAAGACCATTATGGAAGTCTTATGCAGACAGATATGCTCAATCACATGCTCAAGCTATGGATCAACCAAAACAATTGGACATTCACAGGCATGCTCAAAATTTGGACACAAGGAAACCTCATGTCAAATTTGGGGGTAACACAATAGAACATGACATGCCTGTAGAATATGGTATACATGCACAAAATAGATATGGGGTTCCTCAACATGAAGCTATACCAAGTGCTCCCTATATGCCGCATCAATATAGACCTCCTCCATATGAACATGTGTATGATCAATATCATCCATACATGCAACAAGCTCCTCCTCAAATTGGTGTCTCAAACATGGGGTATACTACAAGAATTCGATCTCCACCTAAGAGCAATTTGGAGCAACAAATCAGAGATTTACAAAAGAAAATGGAGGACATGAATACACCAAAACCAACATACACTATGAGAGACATATGTCCTTATCCATTTGATAAGAGCATTCCAATGCCTCCATTTCCTGCACACTTTGTGACGCCAAAATTTGACAAGTATAGAGGAAAAGGGGACCCCAAGGCACACATAAGACAATTTTTCACAGCTTGCATTGAGGTAGCGGCAGAAGAAACATATTTGATGAGATTCTTCCCACAAAGTTTAGGCGATCAAGCTATGGAATGGTTCTCTCAACTACCGCCTGGTATTAAGTCATGGGGTGAATTAGCAAAGGCATTTATTCAGCATTTCTCCTACAATATAGAGACAAATATCTCAGTCACTACTTTGTGCAATACTAAGCAAAAAGAAGGAGAATCTTTTGCATCATTTTTACAAAGATGGAGAAATCTAGCTAGTAGATGCTCTTGTGAAATTCCACAGAAACAAATGGTAGAGATGTTCACACAAAACGTTAACAAGGACATTGGCTATGATCTAAGAAAAGCTTGTTTGTCCACCTTCAAGGATGTTATTGAAAAGGGCTTAGCAACAGAAAAGGTCTTAATTGAACAAGGAGTCATTAAGATATTCAAGGAAAACAAATATGACTTTAAAGGAAAAGACAAGCCAAGATTTTGGAATAAAAACAAGAACATAGTCAATGATGGTGTTGTTGATGCTAACACAGTGTGACCCAAGTTCATCTTTTTGGGATCAAGTTCTACAAACAATCAAGTGAATTCTCAAACAACTTCTAGACCATGAAGGAAGTACACTCCATTGGGAGAACCACTTGAGTCAGTCTTCAAGAAGCTAGTGGCAAACAAGGTGATCACAGTTCCAGATTTTCCTCCATATGAACCAAAGGTCAAACCAAATTGGTGGAATGATGATGAGTATTGTGAATTTCATAAGAGCAAGGTTCATAAAACAAGTAATTGTCATCGACTGAAGAACATTGTGCAAGATCTCATTGATAGAGGTGACATTGAGATTGAGGGACACTCATCTAATCAAGAACATGAGATGTTTAAGGAACCATTCCCAAAGCATGACAAGGGAAAAGCCAAAGTCACAGATGATCAAGCCAACTATACTAGAGCACCTTACAACTATGACTCAACTATCAATCACATCTCGATGGACAATCATATCTCTACTATTACCATCAAGAACAAAAATGCTGAGAATCCTCCTCAGAGACCCAAGATTGTCCTAAGAGGTGTTGGATCTTCTTCCGAACCTACTTCTGAATGTCATGTTACAACTCGTCGAGGTAAAATTACGTTGCCAGGTGCCTCCACTAAAAACACCACTTCTTCATCAACCAAACCTGAGTATGACCTTGTAGAACAGTTAGGGAAGACACCCACACTCATTTCCATCCTTGAGCTCTTACGCATATCCCCCGCTCATAAAGCTATTCTTGACAAAATCTTGAGAGACACTGCCGTTCCTACTGATCTGAACGTGGACCAGTTTCAAGCCATGGTGGGATACCTTTCCATTCCACATTCCCTTACATTCACAGAAGTCGATGATGCCTCCGTAAGTGAGCCACATAATGCACCTTTACATGTTGAAGCCTTCATACACAAACATCGAATAAAGCGAGTCCTGATAGATGGAGGAGCTGGTCTAAACATTTGTACATTGAGCACCATTAAACAATTGAGATATTCTGATAAAGTTGTGAATTCAACAAATCAAATCACCATCAAGGCATATGATGATGAAGAGCGCTCATCCAAGGGCACAGTCACCTTACCTCTAAGAATTGGGATAGTCACAAAGGATGTGGTTTGTCAGGTCCTAGATCTGGATCTCACTTATAATATATTGCTAGGACGTCCTTGGATTCACGAAATGAGGGCAGTCCCATCGACATATCATCAATGCATTAAGTTTCCTCATAATGGAGTTGAGGTAACAGTTAACAGTGATCCTAATCCATTCATATATTGCAATAACCTGAGATCACATACTGCAACCATCATTCCTTGTAATCGTGAGGCTACTCCTTCTTCGGCATACATTGACCCTGAGTCATTGAAACCTTCGACATCAAAACAAGGTGAACTTAAAGGAAAATTTCAGGACAAAGGCATGGGAGAATACACTTTAAATCAGACCATGTATTTACGACAAGTCATGAGATCTCCAAAAGAATATGGAAGGCCACATCCTAACAAGCAAATATCCATCATGATACTCAAATGGGATCTTACTACCTTTCAAAGATGGGGCGAACACAAAATGCTCTACAAAGACATTGAAGAGGACACACAAGATCAGATCAATATACCTTGTGAGAAATATGGCAAAGGCTTTAAGATTCTACAAAAATTCGGGTATGATGGAAAAAGCCCTCCTGGGTTACGCAAAGAAGGCGTCATGGAGCCCTTACAACCTGAATTGACTTTAAAAAGGGAACGCTCAAAGGGACTTCATTTTTTGACTTCCAAGATCCATACTAAAAGGACAGAAGAGGCATCACAAATCAAAGTTGCCAAAGTTCAACAAGAAGATTACTATTCCGCAGATTCCAATGAATGGGAATGGGGTTCAAACAAATCCTCCAGTGACTATGAGCTCACCGAGACATTCAGAGAGCCAGATGAACCCACAGAAGAAGAGGAATTTTATAAAAAGTTCAGAGTTGGTCAAGAAACAACCCATAAAGATTGCACATAGTCTTCGTCTCAAGGTTCTAGGTCGAAATCACATAGGATGAGAATGCCTATCCTGGAAGGTGCTACTAGTGACGACAATTTGGATTCCCTTGCAATCGAAACTGATGAGGAGAGTGCCATCGATGACCTCAACAATTGCCTCGATATACCCGAATATAACCACATCTTCACTCTTATCCCTACAAACTCCGAAAACATTAAAGGCCTTCCCCTTGTTCACCACGAACTCATTGACTGGGATTATGAAGGACCAACACAATTTGACACATTTCAAAATGACGAAGCTATTATTGACTATCTTGGCATACGAGATGATCTTGCCCCTGGGGACCACAAATCAGGATACACCATAGAACTCAACAACATGGCATATTTCGGTGAGTGTGTCGGACCTTCCAGTCGCAAAAATGTGAAAATAAGAACAAATCAAGGGTCTTATTGCGAAAACCACACTGTGGCGCTATCTGATCCCAAAAAAGTAAAATGAAAGGACGTATCTGAGGGCGAAAACCTCTCTGAGGCACCCAAAGATGGAAGGCTCGACATTCTCCCAGCATCATATGAGGAATAGTCATCCATGTTGGTAGAGTATACTATCAAAACAAACATTGGTACAGAAGAGGTTCCACATAATATATTCCTGGCTCAATCATTGACAGAGTCTGAAAGGTCAAAATTCATAAGCTTCTTCAAAGAACGACAAATCAACTTTGCATGGTCATACGCTGATATGCCTGGACTAGATCTGGATTTGGTAATGCATCATTTGATAGTCAAACCGGGGGCAAAGCCAGTGAAACAGAAATTAAGGAAAATGCATCCACAAGTGGCATTACTAGTCAAAGCAGAGCTGGAGAAGTTATTGGATGTCGGATTCATATCCCCAATTGATTATCCCAAATGGATCTCCAATTTAGTACCTGTCAGTAAACCAGATCGCAGCATCAGAATATGTACAGATTTCAGAGACATCAACAAAGCTTGTCCAAAAGATGACTTCCCATTACCAAATATTGACTTGATCGTTTATCTCACAGCAGGTCACAAAATGTTATCTTTAATGGATGGATTTTCTGGTTATAATCAAATCAGGATTGCACCCGAGGATCAACACAAAACATCATTCACTTGGCCGTGGGGAACTTTCTGTTGGAATGTCATGCCCTTTGGGCTGAAAAATGCAAGTGCTACATATCAAAGAGCAATGACCACTATCTTTCATGATCTCATGCACATAACTGTGGAAGATTATGTTGCTGATCTCTTGGGTAAATCAATAGATAGCGATACACATTTGGACATACTTTCAGTCATCTTTGATCGGTTGGAAAAATACAAAGTAAGATTAAACCCCAAGAAATGTGTCTTTGGAGTAACCTCCGGGAAGCTCCTAGGATTCATTGTGTCCAAAAGAGGAATTGAAGCCGATCCAGCAAAAGTCAAGGCTATCTTGGACATGCCGCCACCCAGAAATATCAGTCAACTTTGATCCTTACAAGGGAGACTCCAGTCTATACGGAGATTCATAGCACAACTTGTAGATAAGTGTAATCCTTTCCAGCACCTGCTACATAAAAATATCAAGTTCAAATGGGATGATAACTGTCAACAAGCTTTTTAGACACTCAAAGATTATCTTTTGAATCGGCTAGTTTTGATGCCACCAATTCCAGATCAGCCTTTTTTACTATACATATCAGCTACTTCAACAGCACTAGGGGCACTCCTAGCACATCAAATAGCTGACGGCAAGGAAAAAGCAATATACTATATCAGTCGCACATTGGTGGGATATGAGCTAAACTAAACACCAATCGAGCGTACATGTCTCACTGTGGTCTTTGCTTCACAGAAGTTATGCCATTATATGCTCACTCATAAGACTAACTTGATTGCAAGAATTGATCCATTAAAATACCTTTTCAACAAAGCTACACTTACTGGGCGACTGGCCAAGTGGGTAATGATCCTGAGTGAATTCGACATCGAGTATGTAGACAGAAAAGCAATAAAAGGACAAGCAATCGCAGATCAATTAGCAGATGCCCCCATGATTGATGATGTTCCTCTAAATTCAGAATTTCCAGATGAATCCATTTTAACAATATCACATGCAAGGCCATGGCAACTGTACTTTGACGGCTCATACACACAACATGGGGCAGGCCCTGGTATTCTCTTTATAACTCCTCAAGGCGATTCTATACCAAAATCATATCGCTTATCATTTCCTTGCACTAGCAATATAGCGGAATATGAGGCATTAACAACTGGATTACGAATTGCAGTTCAGTGGAAGATCCAAGAACTTCGTGTTTTTGGGGATTCTCAACTTGTCATCCATCAAGCAACTGATGATTACCAAATAAAAGATGAAAAATTAATGCCCTACAAACAAATGGTGGATGATTTGAAACAACATTTCACAAAGATAGATTTTGAGCAGATACCAAGAGAGAAGAATCGCACCACAGATGCCATGGCTACAATTGCTTCACTAATTGATCTACCTCAAAATGAGACTTGCTATGAGTTCTTGGTGGATAACCTGTTGGTTCCTTCATATGAGATCACTCCTACTGAAATGATATGCGTTGTTGGTCCTGAATCCCAGTTATATGGTTCCATATTCACATATCTTCATGACACTATCCTACCTCCTGATCTATCAAATAACCAACGCCGCACTTTCATTCGCCAATCCTCTCGATATGTCATTCTAGTTGATATCCTATACCGACAAGGTCTAGATGGCACTCTTCTTATATGTTTAGAAAGTGACGAAGCTCAGATTGCATTACGTGAAGTGCATGAAGGGATATGTGGTCCGCATGCTAGTGGTCCTACCTTGGCCAAGAAACTCATTAGGACTGGATATTACTGGCCCAATATGGAAAAAGACTCATATCAGTTTGTCAAGAAATGGAAGCAATGTCAAATTCATGGAGACCTCATACATGCACCAGCAAGGGAACTACAACCACTTGTGTCTCCTTCGTCCTTTTGTCAGTGGGGACTCGATCTCATAGGAAAGATTCACCCTCCTTCTTCCAATGGTCATGAATTCATTATCACAGCCACAGAGCATTTCACAAAGTGGATTGAAGCCATGCCTCTCACACAAGTCACTAGAAAACAAATAGCTACCTTCATCCTTAACTATATCATTTGCCGATATGGTATTCCTCATTCCATTATTACTAATAACGGGCATCCCTTCAAAAATGAGGATGTTCGTGAACTCTGTGATCGCTTCCATATTTCCCATCGTTTCTCCACAGCATATTACCCCCAAGGTAATGGCCAAGCTGAGGCATCTAATAAAACAATTCTTAAAATCCTCAAAAAGATAGTTGACGATGCTGGCCGTAATTGGCATATCCAACTCAATCCTGCACTTTGGGCCTACCGCACAAGTGTCCGCACACCTACAAGAGCTACACCCTATTCACTTGTCTATGGCGCTGAATCCATCTTGCCTATTGAGGTTGAGTTACCTTCTTTATGGGTCTCTTTGCAAAACATCATCAGTGATTAAGATTACAGGGTCTCTCGCTTACAAGAACTAGAACTGCTGGATGATCAAAGACACACTGCTTTTAATCATCTCAAGGCTTACCAACAACGAATGAGTCGCAACTACAATCACAAATTCAAGCCTCACACATTTGAGGTGGGTGACTTAGTTCTCAGAGAAAATCCTAAAAATCAACAAGACAGAGAGAAGAAGGGCAAGTTCGAACCAAACTGGCTTGGTCCTTACATCATTACAGCAGCATATGGATCTGGGGCATATCAGCTCTCAACTACAAAAGGTGAACCTTTGGAGGATCCTATCAACAGCATGCACCTTCGCCGATTCTACACATAGTTCTCTGAAATATCATAATTCAAAAATACAAAAAAATAAAAAAAATTCAAAAATACAAAAAAATCATAAAACAAAAAAAATCGTTACTTGGTGAAAACCTGGCAAACAGGCACCTTGTGACACAAAAAAAAATTGAAAAATCCAAAAAAAAAAAAACTAAAGAGAAATAATTTCATCCAACAGTGAAAACCACTTCGATGGCGCCCTGGGCAAGTACCATGGTGAAAACTGAGTCAAATCGGCAGTTCTGTGATGAACATATCAAGCCTCGCACATTTGAGGTGGGTGACTTAGTTCTGAGAGAAAATCCTAAAAATCAACAAGACATAGAGAAGAAGGGCAAGTTCGAACCAAACTGGCTTGGTCCTTACATCATTACAGCAGCATATGGATCTGGGGCATATCAACTCTCAACTACAGAAGGTGAACCTTTGGAGGATCCTATCAACAGCATGCGCCTTCGCCAGTTCTACACATAGTTCTCCAGAATATGCTAATTCAAAAATACAAAAAAAAAAAAAAATACAAAAAAATATAAAAAAATCATAAAAACAAAAAAATCATTACTTGGTGAAAACCTGGCAAATACGCGCCTTGTGACACAAAAAAATTGAAAAATCCAAAAAAGTAAAGAGAAATAATTTTGTCCAACAGTGAAAACCACTTCGGTGGCACCCTGGGCAAGTACCATGGTGAAAACTGGGTCACCAGCACCATGCGTAGAGACTTTGCTCCTCCCTCCTTCAGGATTCTCTTTCATCCTTTCACTATTGCACACACTCACAACCTATTCACTCACAATAAACTTACCCATTCCCATCATGGCTTGTTATTGATCTACCCAAGATTGGTTAGCCATTCATAATAAACCTCCCTTTCCATCCATAATAAATCAGATCCTATTTGTGGCTAAGGCAATTCCTATGTCTAGTGATGGGTGTGGAACTAAGAGCATCACATGTTTCGAGGAGTACAGTTTCTTCCAGCTTCCTTTAGTCTATTCGCGCAAAATCCATAATAAAGCAACATTTGCATCACAGATCTGCAATAAAGTTTCATCTTCTCCACAATAAAGTATCAGTTTCATGGATTCAGTCAGTTTCAGATGAGAGAGCAGCAACAATGAGCTTCAACAAATCAAATCTTTCAACAGACTCAGACAACATATGGTTCAGTGTTATCTATCCTTTTTGTGAAAGTAAACATTGTGACCACAATCAAATAAGACTTATACAAGTGACAAGAGACAATCAACTTGAGGACTACAGTGGATGTTGGTGTCGAGTCTTGTTTTTTTTTTCATTTTATCTTTTGGTGACATGTCTTTTAGCTTTTCCAGGATGTCTTTGACTAGAGATTCTATCTCTAGGATGTCTTTGACTAGAAAGGTGAGGATGGGGTATCATCACCTATTTGCATTTGCTGTCTGTGGATTGTCTTTTAGTAATGCTATGACTTGTCCAAGGATATGAGGACACTGTGAGTCTAGTGTGAACTGGGGCATTCCTTGTTTGTGACCATCTTATCTCCATGCAAACAGGTACAATGACTTTCTGGGTCAAACATATGCCTCGATTGTCATAACCTACTTGCCATAATAAAGCTCAATGATGATAACGCACAAGAAGCTCTTTCACGTTCATATCTTCTATCTTTCATCCCCCTTTCTTGATTGACTTCCATCATCCTTCTCAAGTCTGTCTAGCCTGCTATCACATGACTGAGTATAATGACACACCAAAAACATTTGCATTTCATGTAGCTGCACCTACATTACCACATATAAGCATTTCATACATACATATAGATATCACAATTGCATCACATCCTGTACACAACACATGTTAGCACAATTTACATTTACATTATTATATTCATCTGCATTACATACATTCACATTTGCATTGGCATAACATATACAACATAAAAGAACAAAAATATTGCATTGCATCATGTACATATTTGCATCCATATCATAAGCATCACATAAGAACATCTCATCACATAGGTACACATGCATATAGCTGCCACAAAGATGAATCATCTCATATATATATAAAATGTCATGATACAATGATGTCAAAATCATATGGCTACAATCACCCGCAAATGTCTACATCATCATACAAAATGGTACAAAACTGATATAGAGGAACTCACTGATCACTCCTGCCAACACTGTTGGTAGTGCTAATCCTGTCCATGTCATGGTATCCCATGTGACTTGTCCCACTCTCATCTCCAGTCTTGGATCCTAGAACACACGTCTAAGGGCATCCCTTTCTCCATCTCGATCGTACAAAATCAGCTCCCCATCAATTGGTATCCGCATAATCCTGTAAACATCCTCCAGGGTGACTGTCATCTCCCCCATCAGCAAATGGAATGTGCAAGTCTCAGAGTGCCATCTCTCCGCCAGTGCAGTCAGTAGTCCCATGTTCGCTCGAAACTCAAGCACATACAGAATATGTCTCAGACCCATAGCCTCGATGGTAGCTCTGTCCTCGAACAACAACTCCAGTCACAACCTCTTTGTCGATGGGAATCTATCCCGTGACTCTAACATAGGAAAATACTCCTGCAGTCAAACAAATCAATCATGTCAGTCATCGTGGCATTCACTGTTCATCACAAAATGCTACTCGCTATCTAAATGCATATGGTTATCTATCTTAGTGACACTCACTGTTCATCATAAAGTGTTGCTATCTATCCTAGTAGTGCTCCCTGTTCATCACAAAGTACTACGTGTGTGACACTCACTGTTCATCACAAAGTGTTACTCACATCTTACACTCCCTATTCATCACAAAGTGCTGCTCATACTTTTGGGTACTCCCTGTTCATCACAAAGTACTCTATCTTGGTGCTCCCTGTTCATCACAAAGTGCCTTGATCTATCCTAGTCTTCCTAGAGGACCTGCTTGAGTGTATCCTCTTAGCAGCTTATCCAATCGACAGTGTATGTTCATCACAGAACAGCCGATTTGACCTAGAAGACAAAACCTTGCATTTTTCAGACATAAATGCATTTCTAACTCACAAACGTGCCTATAGACTGCACAAGCGTGCCTAAACAACACAAACACGCCTGTTTGACATAAACGTGCCTACATTGTTCACAAATGTGACTTTGCAACATAAATGCCCCTGAAGGACGTAGATGCGCCCGCATTTGGCACAAACGCAGTTCCAGACACAGACATGCCTGGCACCGACACAGACGCGCCTATCTGACACAGATGTGCCTGACACCGACATAGACGCGCCTGTCTGACACCGACGCAGATGCGGTTTTTCGGTTTTTGCATTTTTTGCACCCTACTTCTAAGCACATTTATTGCTCTATTCGACATGCATTAATGACAAAATTAAATGCGTCAAAGTACGAGGAGGTTTGGTGGTACTTACTAGCTCTCCTGCCTCTGCTAGCCTCTAAAATCGATGAACACAGTCGAATCTATGAACGAAAGCCACCGCTGTTGACTGCTGTTGCTCTTTTCTCGCTCTGCACTTTGATCTCGTGAAGGTGTAGATGACAATGAGGATGTATTTTCCCCCGTGGTCTATCTTATAGCCTACCCTAGCCCTCGCCTTCATTTTCTGAGTCATTCTTCTTCATCCCGTGACTTTGTCACTTTATTTGGTCAGTCCATTCTATCCTTCCTTTCTTATCGAGAGATTGTCTGCAATCTTTTTAGATATTTTCATCCAATCTCTCGAGGGGGCATATCATTCCCATCTTGGGGCAACTCTGTATCAGTTCATCTTATTTTCTTTGAAACAATGCGACAAGCCGCATTGTCTCAAAGAGGGGCAAAATGTAGACACCCAAAATTGTCCAGTCTAATTAAATAAATATTTTATTTATTTAATTATCTAAACCTAATTCTTCTATTAATTAAATAAATCCTTATTTATTTAATTAATTCATTTATCCTCTTCTAGCCTTATTTCTCATTTAAATAAATACATTTATTTATTTAAATTATCCTTTACCTAAATTAAATAAATATTTTATTTATTTAACTATCCCACTTCTTCTATTAATTAAATAAATCTTTATTTATTTAATTAATTCATTATCTTTTTCTACACATGACACATGTCATTCATCTCTTAATTCATACACTACCTACCTCTTTCATTATTTTACTATTTCTTATACCTACCCTCTAATCCTAGCCGACCTCCTTTTTACACATCTCAATCTTATCCCTCCATTTCATATTGTGTTTTCTATTTAAGGAGATGCCTGCTTCATTATCAAACCCTAATGACTACCCTAACAACTTGATCAATTGATTACATTATGATCCTACTTGCAACCACATTCTGTTCTTTGTTGAGCTCTTGTGCATATAAAATCTGAGAGCAAATATATCAAGCAAGATCAATGGAGATAGGAAGAATGGAGATCAAAACCTTATTGGACATGTGATGGTATAATCTTTGTGATTTTGTTTTATTTACATTGTCTTAGGTAATCTTCATATGTTATGGTGGATCTTTGTTGATTGTTAGGCTAGGGTTTTGTGGTTGGATTCATTTAGCCTTTCAATCTTGTTATTATTGTTATCCATTTTCACCATATACAGTACCAATAGCAACATTAGAGATATTTCAAACCCTAGAAGAGAGACACAATCTAATCTCGCTGAAAATGAATGATCACCTCAAAGTTCTAGGCAAACAATTCCTAAATTTCTTCCTACAGAAGAACATGTGAGGGAGGAGGAGGAACCAACCACACTTGGGGTGGAAGAAATGGCCCAAATTTATGCCAGATTGGAACCAAAAGTTCAGAGGGTGGTGTTCTCCAAGGACTTCTGTGAGTCCAAGACTAACGAGAGTAGGAGGAGGAAACCTATGGGTAACGACCTCAAAGATAAAGTCAACAAAATGTCCCTGCCCTATTTTGATGGGGCAGGGAAGGATGTTGCCCAAGCTTGGGTACAAAAAATAGACACCTACCTTTCATACAACCCAATGATCAAAGAAGATTCTATAAAATTTTCCATACTACATTTACCCAGAACTGCCCATAATTGGTGGCATAATGGTCTCATTAACCTAGGACACAAAAATGTCTCCACCTACAATGAGTTTACCCAAAGGCTCATCAGTCAATTCAGCCAGAAAGACTCCAAATGGTACTTCCAAGAGCTAACACACCTTAAGCATGTAGGGACCATTGAAGATTATATAGATCAATTCCAAAACTTATCAGTAATGGTCCCCAACCTATCCTAGAAAAGGCTTACCTACATGTTCTTAGAAGGTCTGAAGGACCCTATTAAGAATTTTGTTAAACCCCTGGAACCACAAAACTTAGGAGAAGCCATTAAGAAAACTAGGATGGTCGAATTTAGTGCCCCCAAAAATACCTCAATCAAAACTCCACATAGGAATGAGGGACCCGAGAGGGACCACCGGGAAAAGCCTTGCCACTTGTGCAAAAAACCTTGGAGCTTTAATCACCAATGCAAGGAAAGAGACGAGCTCATGGAGAAAGGGTTATATTTCAAATGCAAGACACCATGGGTGAGAGGCCATGAATGTAAAAGAGGATAGTTCAATAACACAAAAGAAATCTAGGATGAGGAAAGACCCTATAAAAGAACCAGATTTGAAAACAATGTACCAAGTACCTTGGTAGTCATCACTCAAGGAAGTGAGAATAGATGTTTCAAACTCAAAGGGACTATCAAGGGACAAAAAGTAATCGCATTAGTGGACACCGAAGCTTCACTTGACTTCATTAGCAAACATTTAGTAGCAAAGAGAACATTAAAAACCCAAGAATTTGGAGGATTTGAAGTGATCATGGGTAACAGAGCCTTAGACAGGTGCACTAAAGTTATACCCAAATTGGAAGTCACCGTAGGAGGACATACCATTACAAGAAACTTCTTTGTGGTAAACCTAAAGAATGATATCATTTTAGGGATGCCATGGATAAATTCATTGGGATGATTCACTATGGATAGTCCAAATCGAGAGATATGCTTCCAACATGAAGGGAGAGAGATAACATTGAAGGGAATTCCCGATAGCTCTCCAAAGATAGTATCATGCAATAAAATGGAGAAAATCCTTAGACACGATCAAAGAGAGTGGGTCGCCCAATGTATGGTCTTGGATAAATCTCCAACCAAAGGCCAATTCATTCAAAGGGATATACAACCTATCCTTAGAAGACACAAAAAAGTCTTCGAGGACATTCCCCTGGTTTTACCCCCAAAAAGGGGATTTGAGCATTCCATTGAATTAGAGGAAGGAGAAAAACCTATCACTACCACTCCTTACCACCACCCCCACAAGTTCAAAGAGGAGATTGAAAAAAACCATAAAAGAATTATTAGAAATGGGCCACATCCAACCAAGCAGTAGCCCTTTTGCTTCATCAGTAGTATTGGGTAAGAAGAAAGACAGGACTATGAGAATGTGCATAGATTACTGTGCCTTGAATACAAATATTAAAAAAAATAGATACCCTATCCCAAGAATTGATGAACTAATGGATGAACTCCATGGAGCAAAATACTTCTCTAAAATTGATCTAAGGTCAGGATATCATCATATTAGAAAGAGGGAAGAGGATATTCCCAAAACAGCATTCAAATGTCACTATGAACATTTTGAGTTTTTGGATTTCTTCTAATATTCTTTGATGATATACTCATTTATAGCAAGACATGGGAAGAACATCTCCCACACATCAAAGAGGTATTAAAAATTCTGGAGTCTAAATCATTATATGCTAAAGCCTCCAAGTGTGAATTTGGGATGAGAGAAATCATTTACCTCGGACACAAAATTAGTGAAGCAGGAGTAAGTGTGGATGAAGAGAAGATCAAAGCCATCAAGGAATGGCTCACCCCTAGAACCTTAACATAGTTAAGGGTATTTGTGGGGCTATGTAGCTACTATAGACCTTTTGTAAAAGGGTTCTCAAATATTGCAGCACCCCTTACTAATCTAACTAAGAAAGGGGCATTCGCATGGAATGACCAGGCGCAACGGACCTTTGAACAACTTAAAATAACCATGAGCACTTGTCCAGTATTAGCCATCCTCAACTTCTCTATACATTTTGAACTACAATGTGATGCATCAGGGGAGGGAATTGGGACCATACTCATGCAAAAGAAACACCCCATAGCTTTTGAGAGCCGTAAACTTACCATAGCAGAAAGACACTATTCTATATATGACAAAGAAATGCTAGCCATAATGCACGCCTTGGCCAAATTTCACCAATACCTTGTCTGTGGGAGGTTTGGTGTGAAAACTGATCATAACAGTCTACGCTTCTTCTTGAGCCAAAAGGATCTTAATAATAGGCAACAAAAATGGGTGAACAAAATACAAGCCTATGACTTTGATAAGGAATATGTAAAAGGGGTGATCAACAGGGCAACAGATGCACTATCCCGAAGGGCTCATCACAATATCATCACAAGTATCTCAAAAGACTGGAAGGAAGAAATCCTTAATGAATATAACCAAGATCCACAAGCAAAGGAAATCTTGGTAGGAAATCTTCCAAACAAAGATTGTAGAGTTAAAGGAAATCTCATCTTGTATAAAGGAAGGATATACTTGAGCTCTTAGACTAGATTCAAAAGAAAAGTTCTTAAAGAATTTCATGATAACCCCTTAGCAAGACATCCAGGGTACTACAAAACTTATATACACATTAAGGAACAATATGCATGGAAAGACCAAAAAAGAGATCCAAAAATATGTACAAGAATGCCTAACATGTCAGTGCAATAAAGATGAACTCACCCACCCCGCTGGGTTGCTTCAGCCACTACCTATTCCTAATCAAAAGTGGGGGAGTATTTCTATGGATTTCATAACTGGGTTGCCAAGGACACAAGGGAAGGATAGCATTTTTGTGGTGGTAGACAGACTCACGAAGTATGCCCATTTCCTTGCAGTCTCCACAAAATACAAAGCCTACCAAATAACAGATCTATTCTTCAAGGAAATTTTCAAACTTCACGAGCTCCCTCTGAATATTGTCAGTGATAGAGATAGCAAGTTTATTAGCCAATTTTGGTAGGAGCTCTTTAGAATGGCAGGAACAAACTTGACCCCTAGTACCAGTTACCATACTCAAATCGATGGGAAAACTGAAATAGTAAACAAATGGATAGAGGGCTAACTAAGGAATTATGTTACAGCGCAACAGACAGCTTGGGTTAAGTGGGTACACTTAGGAGAACATTGCTACAACATGATACACCACATGTCAATAGGGATGAGTCATTTCCATGTCTTGTATGGCTATGAGGCCACAAGCTTTCGGGAACTAATAACCCAAGAAAGAAAAGTACCAAAAGCACAAGACTTTGTGCAGCAGAGTAGGGACATCATGAAGACCTTGAAGGACAATTTGCATTGAGCTCGAAACCAACAAAAGATCTATGCCAACAAGAAGCGTATAGAATGGTCATTTCAGGTCGGAGATCTAGTGTTTCTAAGATTGCAACCCTATAAGCAATCTTCCCTCAAAAATAATGGGATTGAAAAGTTGAAACCCCAATTCTATGGACCCTACAAGATAATTCAGAGAATTGGAGAAGTAGCTTATGAGATTGAACTTCCCAAGAGCAGGAAAATACATATTGTGTTCCATGTTTCACTACTTAAGAAGGTTCTCGAACAACACTTGGTTCTTTGCGGCAAACTACCCCCTCTAGATGATGAAGGGAAACTCACATTGTACCCAGAGATCATTCTGGATACACGGACAAGAGAGCTCAGGAACCGAACCTTTACCGAACATCTGATAAAGTGGAGGAATCTCCTAGATGAGGATGCTACTTGGGAAAAGGAGGAAGATCTAAAGTTGCTTGAGGACAAGCAAAATTGAGACAGAGGGACTCTGATAATGCCTATGGTATCACGAGATGTAAAATCACTTATCTGGATTAATTAAATAAGGTTATTGTAAATGAATAATTAAAATAATAATATAAGTAATCTATGAAAAATAAAGGAAATATATTTAATTCATTTTAATAAAGGAAATGTTATTTAATAATTAATATATTTAAATTAAATGATACTTAATATTTAATATATTTAAAATGAAATGATATGTAATATTTAATATATTTAAATAAAATGTTATTTATTATTTAATATATGTAAAATGAAATAAAAGGTAATATTTAATATATTTAAATATATATATATTACAAAACAAGGATGACTTAAATCCTAACAAACCCAATGACTCCTAATTAACCTGGTTACTTCCGCAAGAAGTGGTGCGTGGGTAACCGCAACCTAGGCTGCGTTCACCCCCGCACCCTTTCATCCAGAAGGGGACCTGTGGAGGGGCAGAACCCCTTATGGGATATATAAGGGAGCAGCGGCAAGAGGTTAGAAGGGGAGGATGGAAGGGAGTGCGGTGGAAGATTTGGGAGAACAAGCCTTCTATGACAGACAATAGGTAAGGAATATATGGTTTCTTATATGCTAAAGCCTCCAAGTGTGAATTTGGGATGAGAGAAATCATTTACCTAGGACACAAAATTAGTGAAGCGGGAGTAAGTGTGGATGAAGAGAAGATCAAAGCCATCAAGGAATGGCTCACCCCTAGAACCTTAACACGGTTAAGGGGGTTTGTGGGGCTATGCAGCTACTATAGACATTTTGTAAAAGGGTCCTTTGAGATTGCAGCACCCCTTACCGATCTAACTAAGAAAGGGGCTTTTGCATGGAATGACTAAGCCCAACAGACCTTTGAAGAACTTAAAATAACCATGAGCACTTGTCTAGTATTAGCCATCCCTGACTTCTCTATACCTTTTGAACTACAATGTGATGCATCAGGAGAGGGAATTGGGGTCATACTCATGCAAAAGAAACACCCCATAGCTTTTGAGAGTCATAAACTTACCATAGCAGAAAGACACTATGCTATCTATCACAAAGAAATGCTAGCCATAATGCATGCCTTGGCCAAATTTCACCAATACCTTGTCTGTGGGAGATTTGGTGTGAAAATTATCATAACAGTCTACGCTTCTTCTTGAGCCAAAAGGATCTTAATGATAGGCAACAAAAATGGGTGAACAAAATACAAGCCTATGACTTTGATATAGAATATGTAAAAGGGTTGAACAATGGGGTAGTAGATGCACTATCCCGAAGGGCTCATCTCAATATCATCACAAGTATCTGAAAAGAATGGAAGGCAAAAATCCTTAACGAAAATGACCAAGATCCACAAGCAAAGGAAATCTTGGCAGGAAATCTTCCGAATGAAGATTTTAAAGTTAAAGGAAATCTCATCTTGTATAAAGGAAGGATATACTTGAGCCCTCAGACCAGATTCAAAAGAAAAGTTCTCAAAGAATTTCATGATAACCCCTTAGCAGGACACCCGAGGTACTACAAAACTTATAAACACATTAGGGAATGATATACATGGAAAGACCAAAAAAGAGATATCCAAATATATGTACAAGAATACCTAACATGTAAGCGCAATAAAGTTGAACTCACCCACCTCGTTTGGTTGCTTTAGCCACTATGTATTCCTAATCAAAAGTGGGAGATTATTTCTATGGATTTCATAACTGGGTTGCCGAGGACACAAGGGAAGGATAGCATTTTTGTGGTGGTAGACAGACTCACGAAGTATGCCCATTTCCTTGCAGTCTCCACTGAATACGAAGCCTACCAAATAGCAGATCTATTCTTCAGGGAAATTTTCAGACTCCACGGGCTCCCTCTGAATATTGTTAGTGACAAAGATAGCAAGTTTAATAGCCAATTTTGGTAGGAGCTCTTCAGAATGGAAGGAACAAACTTGACCCCTAGTACCAGTTTCCATCCTCAAAGCGATGGGCAAACTAAAATATTAAACAAATGGATAGAGGGCTACCTATGGAATTATGTTACAGGGCAACAAACTGCTTGGGTTAAGTGGCTACACTTAGGAGAACATTGCTACAACACGACACAGCACATGTCAATAGGAATGAGTCCTTTCCAAGCCTTGTACGACTATGAGGCCATAGGCTGTGGGGACCTAATAACCTAAGAAAGTAAAGTACCAAAAGAACAAGACTTTGTGCTGCAGAGTAGGGGCATCATGAAGACCTTGAAGGAAAATTTACATCAAGCTTAAAACCAAGAAAAGATCTATGTCGACAAGAAGCCTATAGAACAGTCATTTGAGGTCAGAGATCTGGTGTTTCTAAGATTGCAACCCTATAAGAAATCATCCCTCTAAAAGAATGGGACTAAAAAATTGAAGCCTCGATTCTATGGACCCTACAAGATAATTCAGAGGATTCGAGAACTACCTTATGAGATTGAACTTCTCAAGAGCAGTAAAATACATAATGTGTTCCGTGTTTCCCGACTTAAGAAGGTTCTTGGACAACACTTGGTTCCTTGTGGAGAACTACCCACTCTATATGATGAAGGGAAACTCACATTGTACCCAGAGATCATTCTGGATACACAGAAAAGAGAGGTCAGGAACCGGACCATTACCGAACACCTGATAAAATGGAGGAATCTTCTAGATGAGGATGCTTCTTGGGAAAAGGAGGAAGATCTAAAGATGCTTGAGGACAAGCAAAATTGAGATGGAGGGACTGTGATAACCCCTATGGTATCATGAGATGTAAAATCACTTATGTGGATTAACTAAATAATGTTATCGTAAATGAATAATTAAAATAATAATATAAGTAATCTATGAAAAATAAAGGAAATATATTTAATTCATTTAATAAAGGAAATGTTATTTAATAATTAATATATTTAAATGAAATGATACTTAACATTTAATATATTTAAATATATATATATATATTACGAAACAAGCATGACTTAAATCCTAACAGACCCGATGACTCCTAATTAACTTGGTTACTTCCGCACGAAGTGGTGCATGGGTAACCGCAACCTAGGCTGCGATTACCCCCTCACCCCTTCATGTAGAAGGGGACCCATGGAGGGGCACAACCCCTCAAGGGATATATAAGGGAGTCATGGAAAGAGGTTAGAAGGGGAGGACGGAAGGGAGAGCGGTGGAAGATTTGTGAGAAGAAGCCTTTTGCGGCAGACAATAGGTAAGGAATATATGGTTTCTTATATTAAATAATATAAGTATAATAGTTAATGTGTATATATTAATTAATGTGTAATGCTCATTAATATATGTCATTAAACCAGGGTAAGGGATATAATAATGTTAATTGTTGTATACACTAATTTACACACTAGGAACGATTATGTAATACAAATGTAATTAATGAAAATGTAATGTGTATGTTAAAGATTGTGAAGCACATTTGATATATATAAGTTAAAGAATACATTAGGAATCTATGTTAACATAAAGAGGTAGACTATAAACTGAAAATAGTTATAAAGTGTCAAATGTATCATAAAGGAAATCACATGTTGGAGGCTATAGGGAGGAAACTTCCATAGTCTAAGGGAGGGAGTATAATAATCCCTAGGGTAGTATATATACTGAAAACCTATATGCATATGTATGTCTTGATTGATTAAAATCAACCAAGAAGAGATGGATCTAGTCAGTCCCCTTTGAGGACCTAGATGATGGAGGCATCACCCAAGGCAAGGAATAGACAAGGGTCTTCCTTGGATGGCTTGGGTGTAAGAGGTTACATGCAAGACAGGATTCGAACTCATCTTCGATTTCTTGGAGGGCTTGGAACCAAGGGGTTCCAAGAAGGCAAGCTTCACGACCGCTTAAGGACATACTTTTGTATGGCATTCATATACTTTTTATTAGATGAAAATTATGATTATGTTAATTAAGTATTAAACATAGATTGCAAATTAAAAATGGTTTATATATATATATATATGTTATATTCTAACAATTTGTTTTGCAGGACAATAATCTCTAACTAGTAGGGACATTACAAAGGGTGTTCTATTTGAGGATTACTATAATACATTTCATTCATTTGATCATTATCAACAAGCTTTTACTCCATAAGATATTATCACTAAAGTAAAATTCTAAAATATTAATATTATATATATTAACTCACAATAATGATAACATAATGATGAACGAATAGTACCAAACCAGTACTGAGAGGGAGGGGGGGGGTGAATTAGTATAGGCAAAAACTCAACCTTAAACCAGTTTGCCATCTAACACTTATGCACTGATAGACAAACAGTAGCATTGGTCCTTCAACAGAGTTAAACTGGCAAAACCCAATGTAACTGAGACAAGCAAAGACCGGTTGACACTTATCTTCTCATATAATCTAACTCTTCATTCCCATTTCACTCTAATGCATGAATAGGCAATCTACAATCAAAGATGTACATATTACTGCAAGATCAACATGCATCACCACTTAATCAGAAAACAATGATAACATCACATGAAGAAAACATCACACATGACACACATATTTTTCACATGGAAACCCAACTGGGAAAAACCATGATGGTGATGAATACCCACAAGCTTTTTTTTGAACTCTTTGGAAGTTCGCTCTGTTAGGAGCCTTGTCTGGTTAAAGACAGATACAATAGGTTCTATTAGGAACTGATCCTGTAAGGGATCACCCAATTAAGGGTTAAACCCTGTTAAGGGTACCTTGTTAGAGGATTTCAAGAACTCAATAGCTAAAGGATATCAATGACTCAGTAGCTTCGAGTTACCCTGTTAGAGGATTTTCAACAAGCCGGTTAAGGCTACCCTGTTAGAGGATTTCACAACTATTGAAGTAGTTAAAGATCAATAGGTATATCAATGACCTGATAATAGCACTCAATGCCAATGTAGATCTGCTTAAGCTCCTCTTCACCTTCTGCACTTACACTCTCCAGATATGACTTATGTCCTCTAGTCTGGCAAGAATCATGTATCTCTTCTCTTAGATACACACACACAACTTTTCCCAACAACATCTGAAAGAATCACAACATCGACCTTATAGGACAACAGATAGGTCGATAGCATAAACCCTAAACCCTAGCCCTGTTAGGTTAAGGAATTCAAATGGTTCAATCCTGACCATTGACCATATTGTATTGAATGCAATAGTCTTGATCCAGTCTCAAGACATTCTCCATCGTTTGTTTCCGACCGATTTCATGGCGGCTGATAACCCATCACACGTTATCACCGTTTACAAACTTTGCACATTCCTGAGGTAGATAAGAACACTCTTCTTTATGCAAGATCCTTCATGCACACAAGGCTTACGTGGCAACACTATCTGTTCTTCCTTATCATGCTAACTTCATCACATAAAGATCACTTATTGAGTCACACAGGCTTGAGATACTCCAACCGAAAATCCTAAAGTGGAAACTACCTACCAACCAGTAGTCATACAATGCTTCCATGTGCCAGTTCCCATGACTACATGCCGGTTCACCTTGACATGCCGGTTCACCTTGAACAAATATACCACTTTACTTTGGCATATATACCAGTTCTCACATATGTCAGTTCTATCTTCATATCACATATTGACATCAATGACAACATACAATATCATTATCTCCTCATACCGGTTCACATAATGCCAACAATCTCCCCCTTTAGCATTGATAGCAATATACAAAGATATCTCTTTGCAAACTCATCTTCTCCCAAATTTTTGTAGATATCTTCTCTGCTACACTTCTTCTCCCCCTTTGACAACAATGCCAAAGTGGAGGCACAAACATCCCTGTTCCATTATGCTACTCCCCCTGAGGAGTAGCATCCTTCAACACATCAATCAAAAAAAATTTGACTATGCAATACCTGACTAATGTGGAACAAATACTTTTAATTTACCTTCTGAAGGGGCAGTACCCCCAATTCACCTCTTAAATATACAAATGTAGTCTTTGGGAGAGGCTTGGTGAATATGTCTGCTAACTACTCCTTACTGGAAACATGTTTCAGTGCAATCTCTTTATTCTGAACCTTTTCCCTCAAGAAATGATACTTAATCTCAAAATGCTTGGTTTTAGAATGTAAAACTAGATTCTTTGAAATATTCATAGCACTTGTGTTATCATAGAATATACTTACCAGTTTAGATACAAGGATTTTGAAGCCATCTAATACATGCTTCATCCAGATTGTCTGATTGCGGTTCATGAAAGCTGCAACATACTCTGCTTCTGCTGTAGACTAAGAGATACAACTTTGCTTCTTACTCATCCATGAGACCAGTCTACCACCGAGAAAGAATGCACCACCAGTTGTGCTTTTCCAATCATCCACATTACCTGCCCAATCAGCATCTGTGAATACTTTCAGCTTGAAATCATTGTTGTATGGGTACCACAATCCATAGTCAACTATTCCCTTCAGATACCTAACAATCTTCTTGACTACAACCAAGTGGGATTCTCTTGGACTTTTCTGGAACCTTCCAGTAATGCCAACTGCATGTGCAATATCTGGTCTACTATGCACTACATAATGCAACTTACCAATCATTGATTGGTATTCCTTCTCATTAACCAATGCAGAATCATCCTCTTTTGATAATTTGCAACTGGTCACCATCGGTGTACCAACCGGTTTGGTATCTTCCATGCCAAAGGTCTTCAACACCTCTTTGACATATTTGGACTGAATGATAAAGATTCCATCTTTCATCTACTGGATCTGGAGTCCAATGAAAAACTTAATCTCCCCTATGAGTGATATCTCAAACTCTTCCTTCATCTCATCAGCAAACTCATGACTCATCTTGTCATCTCCACCAAAGATAATGTCATCAAAAAAAACTTCACAGATCAAGATCTGATCTCCTTCAGATTCCAAGTAGATATTGCTATCTTCACTTGTTCTCTCAAATCCAATCTTCACAAGATGAGAATGTAGACATTCATACCATGCTCTAGGTGCCTACTTTAGACCATATAAGGCATTATGTAGCCTGCACACCATATCACTGTCTTTAGATAGGGAAAACCCATCTGGTTGCTATATATACACCTCCTCTTCAAGTACACCATTTAGGAATGAAGATTTTACATCCATTTGATATACCTTGAATCCTTTAAAAGCTGCATATGCAAGAAGAATATGAACTTCTTCTAATCTGGCTATAGGAGCAAAGGTTTCTCCATAGTCTTCTCCTTCTTCTTGATCATATCCTTTGCACACCAATCTGGCTTTGTTCCTGATCACTGTGACATCCTCACTCAACTTGTTTCTAAACACCCATTTGGTGCCAATGACATTTTTATGTTCTAGTCTGGGTACCAAGGACCATGTAACATTTTTCTCTATCTGGTCAAGTTCCTCTTCCATTGCCTTGATCCAGTCTTCATCTTTATGAGCCTCTTTGAATGGCTTGGGCTCAAATTTAATGATCAAACATGAGTTTTCTCTAATCTTTCTTCTTGTAAGGATTCTTGCATCCTTATCTCCTACGATCTACTTAGGATCATGATTCAGCTTGACATACCGAGGAATAGTCTTGACTGGTTCTTCTTGCTTTTCCTCTTCATCCTCATCTTCATCAGTATCAACATTCACCAGTTTAGGAACACTATCACTGGTACTTGGTTGACTGACAACCGATTCCCAAAAGGTTGCAATCGGTTCATTTACAGCTTGCTCACTACCCGTTTCCTTTGATTTCTCAGAGGTTTCATCAACTCTCACATTGATACTTTCCATAATTCTCTGAGTCCTATTGTTGAAACACTTGAGAGCTTTACTCTTGGTGGAATATCCTAGGAATATTCCCTCATCACATTTAGCTTCAAACTTGCCCTAATGTTCACTCCTCTTGATGTAACATTTGCTACCAAATACCCTAAAGCAGCTAACCATAGGTGTGTTACCGATCCAATACTCATAAGGAGTTTTATCCTTACCTTTCTTGATGAGCACCCAGTTCATTGTATAGACTACAATGCTTACCGCTTCTCTCCAAAAGGTGTGAGCTACTTTTCCTTGAATCAACATGGTTCTAGCTGCTTCAACCATAGTCCGATTATTCCTCTCTGCTAGGCCATTCTATTGTGGAGTTCAGGGGGTAGACAGTTGCCTCTTGATGCCAAATTCTTCACAATACTTGTTGAATTCACTGAAAGTGAATTCCCCTCCTTGATCAGTTATGAGGCACTTGATCCTTTTACCGCTTTCCTTCTCCACTAATTCTCTGAAAGCTTTGAACTTCACAAAGGCTTCAGACTTTTCTTTCAAGAATGTGACCCACATCATTCTTGAGCACTCATCAGTGAGAATCATGAAGTACCTATCACCTTGCACACTTCTAGTTTTCATAGGACCACACAAATCAGTATGCACAAGATCAAGCAAGTTGTCAGTAGTGAAAGATTTACCTTTAAAGGCTGAGGAAGACATTTTCCACAATTGACACTCTCTGCACAAGGTATTATCTGATTTGCTTAGCACCAGCAACCCTCTAACTACCTTGATCTTACTAGCCTTCACAATGTTATCAAAGTTTACATGGTAGAGTCTCCTATGCCATATCCAGCTATCATCAAATTGAGCCATAAGACATGTACTTATATTTGCATTCAGATGAAATAGGTTACCTTTGGTCTACATGCTGGTGCCAACCAATTCACCATCTTTTCCTTTTATTCTACAAATTCCATTCCTGAATTCTAGAGTGGGGCCAATGTCATTCAGCTGGGCAACACTCGGAAGGTTGTGTCTGAGACCATCAACCCAATACACATTGTCAGCACTACTCTTTCCATTCAGAGAGATGGACCCTTTTCTTTTAACCATACATGGTGCATCATTGCCAAAATGAACCACACCACCATCATACTTTTCCAAGGATAGAAACTTGCTCTAGTCACTAGTCATATGGTGTGAGCAACCACTATCAATAATCCACTCATTGGAATTATCAAAGCAGGAGACAAGAGCCTTCTTATCTGACACATTTTTCTTTATAGAAACAAACACAATGTCTTCATTCTCTTCATCTTCTGATTCCTCATCTGTGACACCTTCATCAACTGCAACAAAATAGTTTCTCTGTTTCCTCCTTTGAATTTTTTGAATCTTTCTGGTTTATCATTGTTGTCACTATTAGGATGATTCATAGCAATATGTCCTATTCGATTACATGAAAAACATTTCAAAGGGAGCTTACCTCTATATTTACTAGTTCCTTTTGGAAATTTCCTGGCAAGAAGAGCTTCAAATTCCATCAGAAACTCCTCATCATCCATTACTCTACTATGTCTTGGTTCACCACTAGTGCTTTCTTCTTTTCCTTTCCTGGATGGTACAATAGAAGCTCTAAAAGTTGATTCAGTCTTCTGAACACTGCCATCAAAACTATTTAGCTCATAGGCTGTGAACTTTTCTATGATGGAGTCCAAGGATACCTTAGTCTTGTCTATTGAACTTAGCTCCTAAATAGCAGCAACCCTTATTGCATAGACTGGCAATAGGGATCTCAAGACTTTTCTTAGCACAGTGGAATCTTCTGTTTTACCACCTACACTCTTGATATCTCTGACAATAGTTTTGATTCTAATACCATACTGTTGAATGGTTTCACCTTCAACCATTCACATGTCTTCAAGCTTTCCTCTAAGGCTTTCTTCCTTAGCTTGTTTTACATGCTCATCACCTCCGTAGATATTTTCAAGAGCATCCTATACCTCTTTGGGATTTACCTAATCTTGGACACCAATGAACTCAATATCAGATAAACTACCAATTAGGGCTTCCATGACTTGCCCATTGTCATGTATCTCTCTCTTTTGATCATTGGTGAGAGTACCGATAGGGGCAACATAGGGATTCTCAACATAGCTCCAGTGTTTCTGATGTATATTTTCATTCTGTCTTTCCATATACTAAAATTTTCTTTGTTAAACTTTGGACATTCCCTCTTCATCATTAAAACATGATCTTTCCCTCAAGTGGTTAAGCTTACAACACAGAGGGCCTGGAGGATGCTCTGATACCAATTGATTACTTAATGATGAACGAATAGTACCAAACTGGTACTGAGAGGGGGAGGGGTGAATCAGTACAAGAAAAAACTCAACCTTAAACCAGTTTGTCAACTAACACTTATGCACTAACAGACAAACAACAACACCAGTCCATCAATAGAGTTCAAATGACAAAACCCAATGTAACTGAGACAAGCAAAGATTGGTTGACACTTATCTTCTCATATAATCTAACTCTTCATTCCCATTTCACTCTAATGCATGAAAAGGCAATCTACCATCAAAGATGTACATATTACAGCAAGATCAACATGCATCACCACTTAATCAAAAAACAATCATAACATCACACATGACACACATATTTTTCACATGGAAACCCAACTAGGAAAAACCATGGCAAGGATGAATACCCACAAGCTTGTTTTTGAACTCTTTGGAAGTCCGCTCTATTAGGAGCCTTGTCCGGTTAAAGATAGATACAATAGGTTCTGTTAGGAACCGATCCTGTAAGGGATCACCTGGTTAAGAGATGGCTAGAATACCCGGTTAAGGTTTAAACCCTGTTAAGGGTACCTCGTTAGAGGATTTCAAGAACTCAATAGCTAAAGGATATCAATGACTCAATAGCTTCGAGTTACCCTATTAGAGGATTTTCAACAAGCCGGTTAAGGCTATCCTGTTAAGGGATTTCACAATTGTTGAAGTAGTTAAAGATCAACAGGTATATCAATGACTTGATAATAGCACTCAATGCCAATGCAGATCTGCTTAAGCTCCTCTTCACCTTCTGTACTTACACTCTACAGTTATGACTTTTGTCCTCTAGTCTATCAAGAATCACATATCTCTTCTCTTAGACACGCACACACAACTTTTGCCAACAACATCTGAAAGAATCACAACATCGACCTTATAGGACAACAGATAGGTCGGTAGCATAAACCTTAAACCCTAGACCTGTTAGGTTAAGGAATTCAAATGGTTCAATCCTAACCATTGATCATACTATATTGAATGCAACAGTCTTGATCCAATCTCAAGACATTCTCCATTATTTTTTTTCCACCAATTTCATGGTGGTTGATAACCAATCACATGTTATCGCCATTTATAGACTTCGCACAATCTTGAGGTAGATAGGAACACTCTTCTTTATGAAATATCCTTAATGCGCACAAGGCTTACATGGCAACACTATATGTTCTTCATTATCATGCTAACTTCATCACATAAAGATCACCGATTGAGTCACATAGGCTTGAGATACTCCAACCGAAAATCCTGAAGTGGAAACTACCTACCAACCTGTAGTCATACAATGCTTCCATGTGCCAGTTCCCATGACTACATGCTGGTTCACCTTGACATGTCAGTTCACCTTGAACAAATATACTGCTTTACTTTGGCATATATATTGGTTCTCACCTATGCCAGTTCTCTCTTTATATCACATATTGACATCAATGACAACATACAATATCATTATGTCCTCATATTGGTTCACATAGTGCCAACAAATAACATTCTTGAGCATAATTGAATGAATGCTTGTCTAGAAGACTCACTATATATAAATACTACTTTATTTACAAATCCACCTTCTAAACCAAAAAAGTGAATAATTGTGAGAATTCAAAATAAGTGTTTTTATTATCTATGGGTCTATGGGTATATCTTCAAATTTTTATTTGTAGGTTTCTATATGGGTATGTGCACCAAGTTGTGGTACCAAAAGAGGGTCTTAAGATGCCACTTTTTTTTGGAAACCAGCAAAGTCTGAACTTCAACGACAAATTGAAGATAGTTACACTCCAAATTTGAAGATGCAACAAGAACAAGAGTCAGAGTGCTTCGAGTCTACTTTCTAAACTACTAATTTTTTTTTAAAATGGTGGAGATTAAGGGCTTCAAAAAGGGGGACCACAAAAAGTGGTCCTATTTTTTATGCAAAAACCATAACATAGCGTCTGTTGTGGCTCCCCTCAAATGTTAACTTTTTTTTTGAATTTTTAAAATCGCTTTGGTGAGAAATTAATTAACACCTTGAAGTTTATGCCAAAATTTTCAACTAATTTTTTAATGAGTATATGATTTTTAACTAATTTTCGAAGTGGACACATCCTGAAAAATAGAAATTTGAGTGTGCTCCCCCCTAAAATCATTGAAAACAAATCAAAAATCAAAACTTTTTTTTTTTTAAATTGTGTAGAATGGAGTCTAGTTTCTAAAAATATAAATTTTTTCAAAATCTGATGAGCGTGTAAAAATCTAGACCCAAAATAGGGCATGTTGGTTTTTGACAAAAAATAGACAAACTAACAAAACAAATTATAGATGAAAGACTTAATGAAATCAAAATTTGAAATAAATTACATTTTTGGATAGCTAAGAGGGAGCTCAAGTTTACCACAGTATTTTTTTTTAACTTCATTGAAACACGTGCAAACCTGATGAAGAGTGTATATGGTGAAAATGGATAACAATAATAACAATATTGAAAGGCTAAATGAATTCAACCACAAAACCCTAGCCTAACAACAACAAAGATCCACCATAACATATGAAGATTACCTAAGACAATGCAAATCAAATGAAATCACAAAGATTATACCATCACATGTCCAATAGGGTTTGGATGTCCATTCTTCCTATCTCCAATGATCTTGCTTGATATATTTGCTCTCAGATTTTATGTGCACAAGAGCTCAACAAAGAATGGAATGTGGTTGCAAGTAGGATCGTAGTATAGTCAAGTCATTAAGATGATTCGTTAGGGTTTGATAATGAAGGAAGCATCTCCTTATATAGAAGACACAATATGAAATGGAGGGATAAGATTGAGAGGTGTAAAAGGAGGTCAACTATGATTAGAGGGTAGGTAAAAGAAATAATAAAATAATGAAAGGGGTAGGTAGTGTATGAATTAAGAGATGAATGACATGTGTCATGGGTAAAAAAGGTTAATGAATTAATTAAATAAATAAAGATTTATTTAATTAATAGAAGAATTCGGCTTAGATAATTAAATAAATAAAATAGTTATTTAATTAGACATGACAATTTTAGGTGTCTACATTTTGCCCCTCTTTGAGACAATGCAGTTTGTCGCGTTGTTTCAAAGAAGGTAAGATGAACTGATACAGAGTTACCCCAAGATGGGAATAATATGCCCCCTCAAGAGATTGGATGAAAAAATGTCTGGAAAGATCGCAGACAATCTCTCGATAAGAAAGATGAGATAGAATGGATTGACCGGATAAAGTGACAGAGTCACGGGATAATGAAGACCGACTCGGGAAATGAGGGCTAGGGTTAGGTAGTCTGTAAGATATACCATGAGGGAAAGACATCCTCATTGTCATCCACACATCCACGAGATCAGAGTGCAAAGCAAAATAGAGCAGCAATAGTCAACAGTGATGGCTTTGGTTCACATATTCGACCACGTTTGCCTATTCCAGAGGCTAGTAGAGGCAGCAAAGCCTGTAAGTACCACAAAACCTCCTCGTACTTTGTTGCATTTATTGTTGTCATTAATGCATGTTAGATAGGGTAATAAATGTGCTTTAGGTTAGGGTCCAAAAAATGTCAAAAAGTTGTAGGGACATCTGCATTGGTGCCAGGCACGTCTGTACTCGCTAGGCGCGTCTGTGTTTGTGCCAGGCGCATCTGTGTCAATAAACGTATCTGCGTCAAATGCAGCCGCGTCTATGCTGTGTAGGCACGTCTATGCCAAGAAGGCATGTCTGTGTCGCCGAGGTGCGTTTGTGCAGAGCATAGGCACATCTATGTGTTTCAGGTGTGTCTATGTTTTTCAAGTGCATTTATGCAGTCTTCAAGCACGTTTATGTCAGGAAAGTACGTTTGTGTCAAAAAAAATGTGAATTTGTGTCTTCTAGGTCAAATTGGCAGTTCTGTGATGAACATACATTGCCGATTGGATAAGATACTGAGAGGATACACTCAAACAGGTCCTCTAGGGAAGACTAGAATAGATCAAGGCACTTTGTCATGAACAGTGAGTACCAAGATATAGTACTTTGTGATAAACAGGGAGTACGAAAATGTGAGTATCACTTTGTGATGAATAGGGAGTGCAAATGTGAGTAGCACTTTGTCATGAACAGGGAGTGCAAAATATGTAGTACTTTGTGATGAACAAGGAGTACCACTAGGATAAATAGCAACACTTTGTAATGAATAGTGAGTGTCACTAGGATAGATAGCAACACTTTGTGATGAATAGTGAGTGTCACTAGGATAGAGTACCATATGCACTTAGATAAAAAGTAGCATTTTGTGATGAACAGTGAATGCCACTATGATTGACATGATTGATTTGCTTGACTGTAGGAGTATTTGCCTATGCTAGAGTCACGAGAGAGATTCCCATTGACTTAGAGGTTGCAACCTGAGCTAACATTCAAGGATTGAGCAGCTGTCGAGGCTATGGGATTGAGACATATTCTATATGTGCCTGAGTTTTGGGTGAACATGGGACTACTGACTGTACTGGCAGAGAGGTGGCACTTTGAGACTTGCACATTCCATTTGCCGATGGGGGAGATGACAGTCATCCTCAAGGATGTATACAGGATCTTAAGGATACCGATCAATGGGGAGTTGATTCCCTACGATTGAGATGGAGACAGGGAGGCCCTGAGACGAGTGTTCTGAGACCTAGGACTGGAGATGAGGGTAGGACATGTGGCTTGGGACACCATGACAACTACAAAATTGGCGCTACCAACAGTGATAGGAGGAGCGATCAGTGGGTTTTTATGTCCTGATAGAGCGACATGAGGGTTGGCTATGGGCTGGGGAGGTGCATTAGAGATACTAGTGACACAGCACAGCAGATATGCCTGGGGACCATGTGTGCTAGCACACCTTTATTATGAGCTGCATCAGTTTGTGTACCACGGGTCAGTGGGATTGGGCTGCGGGGTCACATTGTTACAAGTGTGGGCCTATGAGCATCTGCTAGTGATGAGACTGATACATTTTAGGGGCAGAGGTCACGAACGCAGTTTCATACACTTGTACAACATGATCACATAACAGCCACGGATTGACAGGTTACAACACTGGTGGCGAGTGATTGATGACATTGATATGGTCATATGGAGGCCATACCTAGGATGTGAGCAGTGGGAGGACGATGTGGTAGAGCTTCCCTACACCTTCCAGAGTAGGTACCTGATTGGGTAGATGCCCTATGTACTGGAGAGGCAGTTAGTGGACAGGGTGGGCAGGTAGTTCGGTAGGATCCAGCAGATGCCATTGGGTTCAGGCATGTATGCACGGACTATCAAGGATCAGGTGCAGTTTGGACCCTTTCTATCATATGATCAGGCCATTACACAGCTAGTAGAGATGATGCCCCTACCCTGGGACATTTGGCTAGAGATTGAGGATGCCAGCATGGATGCCGAGTACATAGCATATTGGGCCCAACATCCATTCCCATGCCTGACGGATCTAGGGGAGCTACTAGATGGAGATGGTGGTGGGGATGGGGATGATGATGGAGATGATGGGGATAGAGGCCGATGAAGGAGGAGGGGGGCAGTTGGAGAGAGGAGGGTTGCACTGTGGAGGAAGGGTTGTCACAACCCTCCTTTATCACCTTTTGATTTAAATACAAACTCTATTATATTTCTTTTGGATAAACTATTGAATGAATATTGTAAAGGAATAAAAATAATAAATCACACACACACATGGAAAATATATATATATTTTTTTAATTGGTTATTTAAATTCCCTCACCCAAATTTAGGCACATGTTGTAGGAAGAATAAGAAGCTTCTAGAGGCTTCTCCACCACCTTGCATGTAACCCCTCCCACTAAGTCTAATCAATTTGCATGAAGGCCAAATTGGGAGAGAATCTCTTTTTTTTCTAATTAAAAATTAGGTAGTGGAATTTGGAATTTTTTTCTTATAAAAGATGTACAAGTTTCAAAAAGAGGTGTTGGCTATTCCATAAGAAATTCTTCAAGTAAAATTTTCCTTTGTAGTCAATTTTCATTTTCAGCTAAGATTTTTGTTTGAGAGGACTTCTCTTCAAGTTTGGAGGATCAAGGAAGATTCATAGAGGATTCTACACCATTTTCAAGCACCCAGGTTCTTTCAAATTTAGTTTTCGTGCATCTTATTTTGTTGCAAATTAGATTTGATTAAATTGTTTAGGAAATTAGAATCATTTGATGAGAATGAGATTCATTTGTTTTCAGATTCTTGATAAGAATTAGTTTCAAATTTTGATAAGAAGTAGATTAAATTGTTTAGGTGATTAGAATCATTTGATGAGAATTAGATTCATTGTTTTTCAGATTGTTGATAAGAAATTAGATCCATTAGTTTCAAATTTTTGATAGGAATTAGATTCATTTGTAAAAAAAATTTTAGATCAAGGTTTAATATATTGTTGAACTTAGTTGAAATCTGTTTGTAGTGGATGAGTTGAAGAATTAAAATATTGTCTTTCAACTTCTTGCTGTAGATTGGATACTATTAATTAAAATATTATCCTTCAATTTCTTGCTGTAGATTGGATACTGTTAGCTTGAAGATTTAAAATATTGTCTTTCAATTTCTTGATGTAGATTGGATACTGTTAATTAAAATATTGTCTTTCAATTTCTTGTTGTAGTTTGGATATTGTCAGTTTGAAGAATTAAAATGTTGTCTTTCAAACTCTTGCTGTAGAATTAAAATATTCCTTGCTATGAATAAAATCTTGTTTTGAATGAATTAAATCTTCCTATAGGAATAAATTTATCTCTGTAAATTTTAGATTGAAATCAGATTAACGAAATACAATCATAAGCCTGCATAAATCATCTACCTTTCATGGCTGGAAACGATTTACTTCTTTGGATTATTTATCTCTAGGAATAATCTCTGTGTGGAAACAAAATATAAGTTACCTTTAGATACACATCTGGCTTTCAGTCATCTACACTATGTTGGGATCTAGTTATTCTCCCTGGATTGTTTATCCCTCTGGGTTATTTACTCCTGAGAATGAACCCTATTATTACTTAATATTTTAATTTATTTTTATCCTTAAAGTTTAAAATCTACTCTCTATCTATTTAAATTAACCTGGAAAAGAAAAAAATAAGATAAAATAAAATAAATAAAACCATATATATATATATATATATATATATATATATATATATATACAGAGTGTTTAAAACCATCGCATGAGAAATTATGATTGCAACGCAGTACGTAGAAGTACCGTGACTGGTTGCATGGGACTTCGGCCGCAGGCGGAGTTAATAGCTCTACAAGGGGGAAGCGGTACCATTACGGTACCATCCACTAACCTGTGGTCATTGCTACGGCAGTGGCCGCAGGGTAGTGGAGGGGACCGTGGGGTCCCCCTCCCACTAAATGCACTAGGCACACAATACCATGACTTTCATATTTCAAATCCCTTTTTTTTTTTATGGAATTTAATTGTTAATAGTTGGTAATAAAGTTTTAGTTGTTAATAATTGATAAACTTTAGATCATTTTTTTTATAGTTATTAATAAGTTTGGGATTAATTAGCAATAATTATTAATAACTTATTAATAATTATTATTAATGTAATTGGTAATAATTATTAATAAATTATTGATAATTATTATTAATAGTGAAGTGAATTTGGAAAAATTTAATAATTAATAGAGATTATCATATGGTAGATTATTGTAAAAGAATGGGACCTCCCAATCCATTGAGGATCTAATTGATTCTTGGGCGATAAACTTAAGCTTACTTAAATCTTTAAGTCTTATGATTAATCCCAAAAGTGTAAACTAATTGCTAGTAATTCTATATTTAATTGTTCTTACAATAAGAGTAAACACTTCTTCATTTTGTATGCAATGACATTATTTTACCTTGCTTTTATTCTGCATTCATTATCTACATGCAATTGCTCATAAGTTCACAATTATCATGCCAATTGTAGAATAACGATATTTCTCTTTTTTTCAATAGTATTTAAAGTTTAAATTGTGTACATCCATTTTATAATTATATTTTCAAGCATGATGTTAGTTTAGAAAACTAAACAAAGGAAGTTGGAAAACCAAAACTAGCAGCGTTCGGTATATACGGTGCCTCTGGGTCATGCTTACGGGTAATGTCGTCGTGTTGAACTACTGCACTTAACGCCTAATAAAGCTGCATTAACAACGTCTGTGGCATCATCCCTATAAATCGTCAGGGAGTAATAAGGGACATTTGGAAGTTAAAATCCAAGGGGCGGGTAATCCCCCTTGGATCGATAATTTAATAAGATAACTTTTAAATGATTTTCACATCCGTTGAGATAAACCATAGTAAACCCCTTTTAGGGATGGTCAAGTTAAAAGCTCTCATGAAATTGATTTCTTTTTTTGAAGGGATATTGGCGTTTTGCAATTGGGTGACGTTCATGATAAGTATTAGGATCTAGTTACTTTCTTTTTTTTTAGGCCACAAGCAATAGGCCATCTTGAGCCTTCGCTTAAGTGCTACCATCGTGGGTAGCAACCGCAGAGAAACTGTCTGGGACACTGACCCTAGAAAGGGTTGCGTACCCACAAATCAGTTTACATCAAACCATAGATTAGAAAATAGAACTACATACTTTACGCCTTGATCCCGTGCCAAAGCGGGTATGTAGGCAGTCTTGGGACGGAGTTGTCCCTCGTACTCAGGCATTCGTGGGTGGGGTCTAGGCTTGGTTTAGTAAGAATCCTAATTGAAAGATAAGATAATCAATTTAATTCAATGCATACTCGGAAGGAATCCCGTATGGATTCGCTTGACTTCCCGAGGCTTTAAGCCAAATTCCGAGGCGGAATTCAAGCTTGTATTATTTTTAATTACTCCTAAGGACGGCGACCTCGGTGCATTCTTGTTAGAAGAGTGTAGTACTTAGTGAGTGGCTCAGGACCCGAATGGTCTCGATGAGTCTAAGTCTCTGGCCAGAGCATCTCCTATCCCGTTTGGATGGATGCCTATCCCGTATTGGATAGATGGAATTTTACGTCCCGTATGGACAATTGCCTAACCCGTATGGTTAGAAGCTCATCCCGGATGGATGAATGCCTAATCCTAATTGGATGGATTCCCAGAGTATGCAATTGAATAAAACATAATGAAAAAAAATAAAATAAAATAATACTCAATTTTTGTGGAAATCAATTTTGGTGGGTTATTACAAGGGTGGAGAGGACAGGTAGGCTCGAGTGGTTAGAGGTCATGGTGGATTACCACTACAGGTGCTAGCAGCATAGGGTCCCAGACAAGTGCAGGTACAGGGACAGGTACTAGTACAGGCACTAGTATAGGCATAGGCACAAGGGCAGGCACCAGTACAGGGGGAGCCATAGGCAGAGCCACAGGGGGCTGAGGCAGAGGAGGATGAGCTAACTGAGCTAAGGGAGATCTGCCAAGGATAGGTAGATGAGATCTAGGACCTGGAGAGGGAGAGGGATAGGCTCAGGAGGTGGCTCAGAGATACTGAGTGGGAGCAGGATCAGGCCATTCAATGCTACATAGAGGTTGAGACAACACTGAGGGCTGGGAGGCAGGCGACAGAGGACACAAGGGTTGGATATGCCTACGTCCTTTGGGTAGGGGAGGAGATTACCTACTGGCGAGATCTCTATTATGGTGCGGTGCCAGCGGATCAGTGGGTGAGGAGCTTCCATAGACCATCGCGGACAGTGACAGCTACAAGAGGGAGCCGAAGGAGACAGGCATCTAGTGGTGGGGTTATGGGTCCTCCACCACCACCAGATAGAGGGGATAGGAGGGATGATCCTGGGGTGGGTCCTTCAGGGGCTCAGATTCCATTGAGGCTAGGTGGCTCTGAGGGAGGGAGTTCATCATAGCCATAGAGGGCTCCCTATGTATCAGTATTGTATCATTTTTGTATGATGATGTAGACACCTTCAGGTGATTGTAGCCATATGATTTTGACATCATTGTATCATGACACCTTATATATATATGAGATGATTCATCTTTGCGGTAGCTATATGCATGTGTACCTATGTGATGAGGTGTTTCATGATGTATGTTGTATGTGATGCTTATGATATGGATGCATATATGTATGTGATGCAATGCAATATATTTTTTTGTTCTTTTATGTTTTATATGTGTATGCATGATGCAAATATGAATGTATGTAATGCAGATGAATATGATAATGAAAATGGTTATTTATATGATAAAAACATAAGATTGCTAACATGTGTTGTGTGCAGGATGTGATGCAATTGTGATATCTATATGTATGTATGGAATGCTAACATGTGGTAATGCAGGTGCAACTACATGAAATGCAAATGTTTTTGGTGTGTCATTATACTCAGTCATGTGATAGCAGGCTACGCGACTCAAGAAGGACGATGGAAGTCAGTCAAGAAAGGGGGATGAAAGATAGAAGATATGAAAGTGAAAGAGCTTCTTATGTGTTATCATCATTGAGCTTTATTATGGCAAGTAGGTTATGACAATCGAGGCATATGTTCGACCCAAAAAGTCATTGTACCTATTTGCATGGAGATAAGACAGTCACAAACAAGGAATGCCCCAATTCATACTAGACTCTCAGTGTCCTCGTATCCTTGGACAAGTCATAGCATTACTAAGAGACAATCCACAAACAGCAAATACAAATAGGTGACGATACCCCATCCTCGCCTTTCTAGTCAAAGACATCCTGGAGATAGAATCTCTAGTCAGAGACATCCCGGAAAAGGTAAAAGACATGTCACCTAAAAAAAAAAAAGATGAAATCAAAAGAAAACCAAGACTCGACACCAACATCTACTATAGTCCTCAAATTTAGTGTCTCTTGTCACTTGTATAAGTCTTATTTGATTGTGGTCACAATGTTTACTTTCACAAAAAGGATAGATAGCACTGAACCATAATGTTGTCTGAGTCTGTTGAAAGATTTGATTTGTTGAAGCCCATTGTTGCTATTGTGTCTCATCTGAAACTGATTGAATCCATGAAACTGATACTTTATTGCAGAGAAGATGAAACTTTATTGCGGATCTATGATGCAAATGTTGCTTTATTGCGGATTGTGTGCGGATAGACTGAAGGAAGCTGGAAGAAACTGTACTCCTCGAAACATGTGATGTTCTCAGTTCCACACCCATCACTAGATGTAGGATTTGCCTTAGCCACAGATAGGATCTGATTTATTATGGATGGAAAGGGAGGTGAAAAGGGAGGTTTATTATAAATGGCTAACCAATCTTGGGTAGATCAATAATAAGCCATGATGGGAATGGGTAAGTTTATTATGAATGAATAGGTTGTGAGTGTGTGCAAAGTGAAAGGATGAGAGTGAATCCTGAAGGAGAGAGGAGCAATGTCTCTACACATGGCGCTGGTGACCCAGTTTTCACCATGGTACTTGCCTAGGGCACCACTGAAGTGGTTTTCACCATTGGATGAAATTATTTCTCTTTACTTTCCTTTTTTTTTTTTCAATGTTTTTTGTGTCACAAGGCACCTGTTTGCCAGGTTTTCACCAAGTAACGATTTTTTTTTTGTTTTATAATTTTTTTTTGTATTTTTGAATTTTTTTGATTTTTTTTTGTATTTTTGAAATTAGGATACTCTAAAGAGCTATGTGTAAAACCTACAAAGGTGCATGTTGTTGATAGGATCCTCCAAAGGTTCTCCTTCTGTAGTTGAGAGCTGATATGCCCCAGATCCATATGATGTTGTAATGATGTAAGGACCAAGCCAATTTGGTTTGAACTTTCCCTTCTCTCTGTCTTGCTGATTTTTAGGATTTTCTCTGAGAACCAAGTCACCTACCTCAAATGTGTGAGGCTTGACCTTGTGATTGTAGTTGTGACTCATTTGTTGTTGATAAGCCTTGACATGATTAAAAGTAGTTTGTCTTCATTCATCCAATAGTTCAAGTTCTTGTAAGTGAGATACCCTATAGTCTTCATCACTGATGATGTTTTGCAAAGAGACTCATAAAGAGGGTAGCTCGACCTCAATAGGCAACATGGCTTCAGCGCCATAGATAAGTGAATAGGGTGTACCTCCTGTAGGTGTGTAGACACTTGTGCGGTAGGCCCAAAGTGTAGGATTAAGTTGGATATGCCAATTATGGCTAGCGTCGTCGATTGTCTTCTTTAGAATTTTAAGGATTGTTTTATTAGACGCCTCAGCTTGGCCATTACCTTGGGGGTAATATGGTGTGGAGAATCGATGGGAAATATGGAAGCAGTCACAGAGTTCACAAACATCCTGATTTTTGAAGGGACGCCCGTTATCAGTGATAATGGAAACAGGAATACCATATCGGCAAAAGATATAGTTGAGGATGAACATAGCAATCTGTTTTCCAGTGACTTGGGTGAGAGGTACAGCTTCAATCCATTTTGTGAAATACTCTGTGGCAGTGATAATGAATTTATGACCGTTGGAAGAAGGAGGGTGAATCTTGCCTATGAGATCGAGTCCCCACTGACAAAAGGGCCAAGGACATGCAATTGGTTGAAGTTCTTGTGCTGGCGCATGTATGAGGTATCCATGAATTTGACATTTCTTACATTTCTTGACAAACTAATATGAGTCCTTTTCCATATTGGGCTAGTAATATCCAGTCTTGATGAGTCTCTTGGCTAAGGTAGGACCACTAGCATGTGGACCACATATCCCTTCATGTACTTCACGTAACGCAATCTAAGCTTCATCACTTTCTAAACATCTAAGGAGAGTGCCATCTAGACTTTGCCGATATAGGATATTAGCTAAAATGACATATCGAGAGGATTGGTGAATGAAAGTGCGACGTTGGTTATTTGATAGATCAGGAGGTAAGATATTGTCACGAAGGTATGTGAAAATGGAACCATGTAACTGGGACTCAGGACTGACAACACATATCATCTCAGTAGGAATGATCTCATATGATGGAACCAAAAGTTTATCCACCAAGACCTCATAGTGGGTCTCATTTGGAGGTAGATCGATCAGTGAAGCAATTGTAGCCATGGCATCTATGGCGTGATTCTGCTCTCTTGGTATCTGCTCAAAATCTATCTTTGTGAAATGTTGTTTCAAGTCATCCACCATTTGTTTGTAAGGCATTAATTTTTCATCTTTTGTTTGGTAATCATCAGTTGCTTGACAGATTACAAGTTGAGAGTCCCCAAAAACATGAAGTTCCTAGATCTTCCACTAAAATCTGATCCATAATCTAGTTGTTAATGCCTCATATTCTACGATATTGTTAGTGCAAGGAAATGATAAGTGGTATGACTTTGGTATAAAATGCCCTTGAGGAGTTATAAAGAGGATGCCAGCTCCTGCCCTGTGCTGTGTGTATGAGCCATCAAAGTACAGTTGCCATGGCTTTGCATGTGACATTGTTAAAATGGATTCATCTGGAAATTTTGAACTTAGAGGAACATCATCAATCATGGGAGCATCTGCTAATTGATCCGCAATGGCTTGTCCTTTTATTTCTTTTCTATCCACATACTCGATGTTGAATTCACTCAGGATCATTACCCATTTGGCTAATTGCCCAATAAGTGTTGCTTTATTGAGAAGGTATTTCAATGGATCAATTCTTGTAACCAACTTAGTCTTATGAGTGAGCATGTAATGTCATAATTTCTACGAAGCAAAGACCAAGGCGAGACACGCACACTAAATTGGTGTGTAGTTTAGCTCATATCCCACCAATGTGTGACTGATATAGTACACTGCTTTTTCTTTGCCCTCAGCAATTTGTTGTGCTAAGAGTACCCCCAATGCTGTTGGAGTAGCTGATATGTATAGTAACAGAGGCTGATCTGGAACTAGTGGCATCAGAACTAGCAGATTCAGAAGATAATCTTTGAGCGTTTGGAAATCCTGTTGACAGTTATCATCCCATTTGAATTTGATGTTTTTATGTAGCAAGTGCTAAAAAGGATTACACTTATCTGCAAGTTGTGCTATGAATCTTCGGATGGACTAGAGTCTGCCTTGTAAAGACCGAAGTTGACTGATATTCCTTGGTGGTTGCATCTCCAAGATGGCCTTGACTTTTGCTGGATCAGCTTCGATTCCTCTTTTGGATACAATGAATCCTAGGAGCTTCCCGGAGGTTACTCCAAAGACACATTTCTTGGGGTTTAATCTTACTTTGTATTTTTCCAACCGATCAAAGATGATTGAAAGTATGTCCAAATGTGTATTTATGTCTATTGATTTGCCCAAGAGGTCATCGACATAATCTTCCACGGTCACGTGCATGAGATCATGAAAGATAGTACTCATGGCTCTTTGATATGTAGCACCTGCATTTCTTAGCCCAAAGGGCATGACATTCCAGCAAAAAGTTCCCCAAGGACAAGTGAATGATGTTTTGTGTTGATCCTCGAGCATGATCCTTATTTGATTATAACCAGAGAATCCATCCATCAATGATAACATTTCATGACTTGCTGTGAGATCAACAATCAAGTCAATATTTGGTAATGGGAAGTCATCCTTTGGACAAGCTTTGTTGATGTCTCTAAAATCTATACATATTCTAATGCTACGATCTAGTTTACTGACAGGCACTAAGTTGGAGATCCATTCAGGATAATCAATTGGGCGTATGAATCTGACATCCAATAATTTCTCAAGTTCTGCTTTGACTAGTAATGCCACTTGTGGATGCATCTTTCTTAATTTCTATTTCACTAGTTTTGCCCCCGGTTTAACTGTCAAATGATGTATTACCAAATCTGGATCTAATCCAGGCATATCAGCGTATGACCATGCAGAGTTGATTTGTCATTCTTTGAAGAAACTTATGAATTTTGATCTTTCTGACTCCATCAATGACTGAGCTAGGAATATGTTGTGTGGAACCTCTTCTGTACCAATGTTTGTTTTGATAGTCTCTTCTACCAACATGGATGACTTTTCCTCATGTGATGTTGGGAGAATGTTGAGCCTTCCATCTTCGGGTGCCTCAGAGAGGTTTTCGCCCTCAGATACATCCTTTCTTTTCACTTTTTTGGGGTTAGACAGTGCCACAGTGTGGTTTTCACCATAAGACCCTTGGTTTGTTCTTATTTTCACATTTTTGCAATTGGAAGGTCCGACACCCTCACCAAAATATGCCACGCTGTTGAGTTCTATAGTGTATCCCACTTTATAGTCCCCAGGGGGAAGATCATCTCATATGCCAAGATAGTCAATAAAAGCTTCAACATTTTGGAATGTGTCAAACTGTGCAGGTCCTTCATGATCCCAGTCAATGAGTTGGTGGTGAATAAGGGGAAGGCCTTTAATGTCTTCAAAGTTAGCGGGGCTAAGAGTGAAGATGCAATTATATTCAGGTATGTCAAGGTAATTATCGAGGTCATCGATGGCACTCTCCTCATCAGTCTCAATCGCGAATGAATCCAAATTATCATCACTAGTAGTGCATTCTGGGATAGGTGTTCTCATCCTATGTGATTTCAACCTAGAACCTTGAGACAAGGACTGTGTGGAATCCTCATGTGTTGTTTCTTGACCAACTTTGAATCTTTTATAAAATTCCTCTTCTTCTATGGGTTCATCTGGCTCTCTAAATGTCTTGGTGAGCTCGTAGTCACTGGAGGATTTGTCCGAACCCCATTCCCATTCATTGGAGTCTGTGGAATAGCGATCCTCTTGTTGAATTTTGGCAGCTTTGATTTGTAAGGCTTCTTATGTCCTTTGAGTGTGGACCTTGGAAGTCAGGAAACCAAGTCTCTTCGAGCATTCCTTTCTGAATGTCGATTTAGGTTGTAAAGGTTCAATGATGCCTTCCTTTCGTAACCCAAGAGGGCTTTTTCCATCATACCTGAATTTTTGTAGAATCTTGAAACCTTTGCCATATTTCTCACATGGTAAACTGATGTGATCTTGTGTGTCATCTTCAATGTCTTTGTAAATCATTTTGTATAAATCTTCCTCTTCTAGTTCGCCCCATCTTTGAAAGGTAGTAGGGTCCCATTTGAGTACCATGATGGATACTTGCTTGTTAGGATGTGGTCTTCCATATTCTTTTGATGAACTCATGACTTGTCGTAAGTACATGGTCTAATTTAAAGTGTATTCCCCCATGCCTTTGTCCTGAAATTTGCCTTTAAGCTCACCTTGTTTTGATGTCGAAGGTTTTAATGACTCAGGATCAATGTATGCTGAAGAAGGAACAACTTCACGATTACTGGGAATGATGGTCTCAATTTTTTATCTCAGGTTATTGCAGTATATGAACGGATTAGGATCACCGTTAACTGTCACCTCTACTCCATTGTGAGAAAACTTAATGCATTGGTGATATGTAGATGGGACTGCCCTCATTTCATGAATCCAAGGACGTCCTAGCAATATGTTATAAGTGAGATCTAGATCTAGGACTTGACAGACCACATCTTTTGTAACTGGCCCAACTCTGAGAGGTAAGGTGACTGTGCCCTTGGATGAACGTTCTTCATCATCATATGCCTTGATGGTGATTTGATTTGTAGAATTGACAGCTTTATTAGAATATCCCAATTGTTTAATTGTGCTCAATGTACAAATATTTAGACTTGCTCCTCCATCTATTAGGACTCGTTTTATTCGATGTTTGTGTATGAAGGCTTCAATGTGTAATGGTGCATTATGTGGCTAACTTACGGAGGCATCGTTGGCTTCTGTGAATGTAAGGGAATGTGGAACAGAAAGGTATCCCACCATGGTTTGAAACTGGTCCCCATTCAGATTAGTAGGAATCACGGTGTCTCTCAAGATTTTGTCAAGAATAGCTTTATGTGCAAGGGATATGTGTCAGAGCTCAAGAATGGAGATGAGCGCGGGTGTCTTCCCTAACTATTCTACAAGGTTGTACTCAAGTTTGGTTGATGAAGAAGTAGTGTTTTTGGCTAGTGCACCTTGCAAAGTAAATTTACCTTGGCAGGTTGTAACCTGACATTTAGAGGTAGGTTTGGAAGAAGATCCAACACCTCTTAGGACAATCTTGGGTCTCTGGGTAGAATTCTCAAGGTTTTTTGTCCTTGATGATAATGGTAGAGATGTAATTGTCCATCGAGATGTGATTGATGGTTGAATCATAGATATAGGATGCTCTGGTATAGTTGGTTTGATCATCTGTGGCTTTAGCTTTTCCCTTGTCATGCTTTGGGAATAGTTCCTTAAACATCTCATGTTCTTGATTGGATGAGTGTCCCTCAATCTCAATGTCCCCTCTATCAATGAGATCTTGTATGATGTTCTTCAATCCATGACAATTTCCTATCTTATGACCCTTGCTCTTATGAAATTCACAATAATCATCATCATTCTACCAATTGGTTTAACCTTTGGTTCATATGGAGGAAAATCTAGAACTGTGATTACCTTGTTTGCCACTAGCTTCTTGAAGACTGACTCAAGTGGTTCTCCCAATGGAGTGTACTTCCTTTGTGATCTCGAATTTGTTTGAGTATTCACTTGATTGTTTGTAGAATTTGATACCGAAAAGATGAATTTGGGTCGCACCATGTTGGCATCAACAACACCATCATTGACCGTGTTCTTGTTTTTATTCCAAAATCTCGGCTTGTCCTTTCCCTTAAAGTCATCTTTGTTTTCCTTGAATATCTTAATGACTCCTTGTTCAATTAGGACCTTGTCTATTGCTAAGCCTTTTTCAATGACATCCTTGAAGGTGGACAAACAAGCTTTCCTTAGATCATAGCCAATGTCTTTGTTAACATTTTAGGTGAACATCTCTACCATTTGTTTTTGTGGAATTTCACAAGAGCATTTGCTGGTTAAATTCCTCCATCTTTGTAAAACTGATGCAAAAGACTCTCCCTCTTTTTGCTTGGTGTTGCACAAAGTAGTGACTGATATGTCTATCTCTATGTTGTAGGAGAAATGTTGAATAAATGCCTCAGCTAAGTCACCCCATGACTTAATACCAAGTGGAAGTTGGGAGAACCATTCCATAGCTTGATCGCCTAGGCTCTGTGGGAATAATCTCATCAAATATGTCTCTTCTTCTGCTATCTCAATGCAAGCTGTGAAAAATTGTCTTATGTGTGCCTTAGGATCCCCTTTTCCTCTATACTTATCAAATTTAGGCATCACAAAGTGTGTAGGAAAAGGAGGCATTGGAATTCTCTTGTCAAATGGATAAGGACGTATGTCTCTCATTATGTATGTTGGCTTTGGTGTATTTATGTCCTCCATTTTCTTTTGTAAGTCCCTAATTTGTTGTTCCAAATTGTTCTTAGGTGGAGATCGACTTCTTGGACCATACCCCATGCTTGAGGCACCAATTGGAGGAGGAGCATGTTGCATATATGGATGATATTGATCATACACATGTTCATATGGAGGAGGTCTATAGTGATGCTGCGTATATGGACCACTTGGTATAGATTCATGTTGAGGAACACCATATCTATTTTGTGCATGTATACCATACTCTACAGGCATGTCATGTTCTAATGTGTTTCCCCCAAATTTGACACGGGGTTTCCTTTTGTCCAAATTTTGAGCATGCCTTTGAATATCCAATTGCTTTGGTTGTTGATCCTTATCATTGGTATGTGATTGAGCATATCTTTCTGCATAAGACTTCCATAATGGTCTACGAAGGTGAGTATCATATGCTTGACCATGTGTATGTGGGACCTCTGGTTTCTGAAACAAAGATGATGGTGATTCAAGCACCATATGTGGTCCTCTATTGCCTCCACTATTAGGCCTCCTTTGATCCATGTTGGAGTGAGTTTGTTACAAAGGTCTATGTTCCATTATTTGAGACATTTCAAAATCATGAGGGATCTTGGCTCCACTTTGTGCCATCATTTGTAAGAAGTATTGTCTATCCCTCCTCATTATTTCCTCGACCAATCGATTGAAATGGGGATTCATAATGGATTCTTCCACATTTGCTGAATGTATGGAAAAGTTGTATGTATTGTCATTGTGTGTATCATTGTTGTTTGCAGTGTCCATGTTCTCAACATTTGGAATGTTTCTATTGGCATCCATGTCAGGTAATGTAGTATGATCAAAATTCAAAAAGATATCATTGTCATACTCATAAGAACTCATGTTTGTGGTCTCTTCAGCCTCTTTAGCTTCTCTCCTAGATTTTTGAAGATGGGTTTCAACCATGAACTAGGTATTGACTAAGATGTGTGAGACTAGATGAAAATGGAAAAAGTATGGAAGACCAAGAGTTGGATAGAATGTAAATGAATTTGAGGTGTACTTGCAATGTCCGCAGTGTAAGACCAAGTATGTATGTAGTAGAGTAGGTGTGACTTCTAAAGAGAGGATAGTTTCTCTTGATGAGGTAAGTTGACCTTGACTCTAAGTAAGACCAAATGAGACCCAAAGGTGATAGACCTTGATGAGGGACCACTTAGCAAAATGTTGTTGTATGTAGTGTGTTGACAAAGTATGATGAGGACAAGCAAGTGACCTTTTGACTCAAGTTTAGACAAATGTGAATGTAATGTGAGATGTGAAGCAATGATGGATTTTGTGAGACCCAAAGATAGGTTGAATGCTAAATGAAACCTGGAAAAAATGACCTAGGAAGCTCAAGAATTCTGAAACTGGTTGTGTTTGTTTGTTGGACTGTAACAATTTTTATTTTTTTTCAATTCTGATCACAGACATGCCTGTATACTTCACAGATGTGATTTCCTAACATAGACGTGGTTCTGTTCAACACAGATGCACTTCTAAGATTTTTGCAAAGTGCAATGTTGATTTTGGAAACACAGACGCGTTTCTGCCCTTCACAAATGCTGTTATACATCATAGATGCTATTATATCAGACACAGACACATTTCTACAAAATTTGTGCAAATTTTTCCAATCTGTGAAGTCTTTTTGTTGTGACCAAATTTGACTATTTGACTATTTTTCATGACAAGAGGACATAGTGTTGATGAAGACCCAATATTTGCAAGTGTCTAGACTCAAAATGACTCTAAAAAGTGTGTTGTTTGATGTAAAAATGTTTTTCATACACCTGAAGACACAAAAGACACAATGTTTTGTTGTTTGGTCTTGAATGTTTTGAATGTTTAAAATAAGTCAAGTACAATTCTTATGGCTAGCCAAGACAATAGTTGTTGATCCCACATGGGGTTTTACCCCCGAGGCTACGCTATTCAGAGCGGATACTTAGATGCTTGACCTCACTGGCTCCACCCTCGACACTCACTTCTCAGGTCAGCCAAGCATCAGTCACCACGAAAACTCCTCGTGGTGAACTTTGTATCTCTACTAAGAACCGTATGTGTGTGGGCTGCTACCAGAGGTCCGACCTCCTACCCCAACAACTAGAAGGATTTGGGCTTCTAAAACAAAAAGGTGCTATTAAGGGCATCCGCTCATGTGGCCATAAATGCAGCACTTTCAGCTCTGTAAATATAGAAGGCTCCCAGCTGGTAGGGGTTACGCTCTACAACTGATCAAATAAATTTGATCAAATGGGTTTATGGGGAGACATAGTGTCGGTATGAACTAATCAGCACACGTTATTCATAGTTTTCACCATGAATACAGTTATTTATAGTGGTTTGGAAGAAGATGGCTTTTCTTTTGCTACCACTTGGGTCATTCTCTTCTCACTAGTAGTCCTAATGACCACACAGGAAGATAGGCCCTCTAAAGATTAAACAAAAAGAGCCTATTGCTCAAGACATAAAGGACAATGATTCAATTTTAGTGCACCAATTGAAGTGTTTGCTAGTCTATGAAAATAAGGTGCACAATAAAAATCCAAAAACCCTTGCCAAGGACCTGCAACAAAGATTTATTAGTAGTTTGGATTGTTTCAAATGATCATCCCTTCCTGCAAGCACACAAGTTAGGTAAATTTTAAACCCAAAAGACTTTGTAAAAATAGGGGCCTTCAACCAAACGATTTTGCTTTCAAGACAAGCTGCACCAATTTCGTAAGCTAGATCTGAAAATGTTAGCTCAAAATAAATCAGATCTGAAACCTTAAATGCAAAATCCCAAAACTAAATCACTAACTCAAAATTTGAAATTAGTGCACACAAACGCAGTTACCTTCGAAATAGACGTGACTTCGTGATGCAGATGCGGTTCTATGAGACATAGATGCGGCTCCAGACACAGACGCGGCTAAAAACACCACAGACGTGACTGAGGAACACAAATGCAATTTCTAGAACCTGCAAAATAAAATACTGATGATAACACAGACGTGATTCCAAATGTCACAGACACGCCAAAAAATCAGAAATGTGATCTGAAAGTATGCAGACACGAGAATATCAAAATGTTGTCGAAAACGTCAGATCTGCAACTTCAAAACACAAAATTTGCAACAAGGATGTTAAATGCAAAAAAGGGACAAGAGTCCCACTGGGCGTGCCAAAATGTATATGGTGAAAATGCATAACAATAATAACAATATTGAAAGGCTAAATGAATTCAACCACAAAACCCTAGCCTAACAACAACAAAGATCCACCATAACATATGAAGATTACCTAAGACAATGCAAATCAAATGAAATCACAAAGATTATACCATCACATGTCCAATAGGGTTTGGATCTCCATTCTTCCTATCTCCATTGATCTTGCTTGATATATTTGCTCTCAGATTTTATGTGCACAAGAGCTCAACAAAGAACGGAATGTGGTTGAAAGTAGGATTGTAGTATAGTCAAGTCATTAAGATAATTCTTTAGGGTTTGATAATGAAGGAAGCATCTCCTTATATAGAAGACACAATATGAAATGGAGGGATAAGATTGAGAGGTGTAAAAGGAGGTCGGCTATGATTAGAGGGTAGGTAAAAGAAATAATAAAATAATGAAAGGGGTAGGTAGTGTATGAATTAAGAGATGAATGACATGTGTCATGGGTAGAAAAGGTTAATGAATTAATTAAATAAATAAAGATTTATTTAATTAATAGAAGAAGTGGGATCAATTAAATAAATAAGATATTTATTTAATTTAGGAAAAGGATAATTTAAATAAATAAATGTATTTATTTAAATGAGAAATAAGGCTAGAAGAGGATAAATGAATTAATTAAATAAATAAAGATTTATTTAATTAATAGAAGAATTAGGCTTAGATAATTAAATAAATAAAATATTTATTTAATTAGACATGACAATTTTAGGTGTCTACGGAGAACATGACCAAAAATATGTCAAAATTTTCAATTTTCTGACAAAAACACGTCTCTAGCCTGAAATGGTAGTCCAAACCTTTGGGTTGGACGCCCAAGGCAAATCCAAACCATAGGTTTGGTGTTTCCCAAAGCAGGACATTTGGCACTCACCAAATATGGCGAGCGCCCTATTTGGTGTGCACCAAATGTGATGAATGGATATTCCATTTGGTGCATGCCAAATGTGGTCCATATTCCAAATTTTGCGTGCGCCAAATGTGGATGAAGAGGGAGATAGCTTGAGGGATAGCAGAATAAGGGAATTGTGAGAGGTAGAAAGGGGAGGGAGAAAGAATAGTATGTATCTATAAGAATGAAGAGCCCGAGAAGAGGTAAGGGGAGAGAGCGAATATGAGATCTAGTTCATAGAGAGTGATGGAACTACGAGGGAAGGGAGATAAATAAGGGAGAGGTGAGATGGGGGTTTCTATGTACACATTTGGCACTCTCCCTATTTGGCACACGTCAAATGTGGAATAGATACCACCCATAACGACACCAAAGGGGTCATATTGTGTCCTATGGCCCCATAGGACACCATATGACCCCTTAGGTATCAATACGACCCATAACGACATCATATTATTTCCTAAGGGGTTATATTGTGTCCTAAGGGGTCATAGGACACCATATGACCCCTTAGGACACCATACGACCCATAATGACACCATATTGTGTCCTAAGGGGTCATATGGTGTCCTAAGGGGTCATAAGACACTGTATGACCCCTTAGGACACCATACAACCCATAACGACACCCTATTGTGTCCTAGGGGGTCATATGGTGTTCTAAGGGGTCATAGGACACCATATGACCCCTTATGACACCATACGACCCATAATGACACCTAAGGGGTCATATGGTGTTGTATGGCCCCATAGGACACCATATGACCCCTTAGGTGTCCATATGACCCATAACAACACCATATTGTGTCCTAAGGAGTCATATGGTGTCCTAATGGGTCATAAGACACCATATGATCCCTTAAGACATCATACGACCCATAACGACACCATATTGTGTCCTAAGGGGTCATATGGTGTCCTAACATGTCATAGGACACCATATGACCCCTTAGGAAACCATACGACCCATAACGACATTGTATTGTGTCCAAAGGGGTCATATGGTGTTGTAAGGGGTCATAAGACACCATATGACCCCTTAGGACACCATACGACCCATAACAAGATCCTATTGTGTCCTAGGGGGTCATATGGTGTACTAAGGAGTCATAAGACACCATATGACCCCTTACAACACCATAGAACCCATAACAACACCTAAGGGGTCATATGGTGTCTTATGACCCCATAGGACATCATATGACTCCTTAGGTGTCCATATGACCCATAACAACACCATATTATGTCCTTGAAGGAAAATTTACATGAAGCTCAAAACCAAGAAAAGATCTATGCTGACAAGAAGCATATAGAACGGTCATTTGAGGTTGGAGATCTGGTGTTTCTAAGATTGCAACCCTATAATAAATCATCCCTAAAAAATAATGGGACTGAAAAGTTGAAACCTCGATTCTATGGACCCTACAAGATAATTCGGAGGATTGGAAAAGTAGCTTATGAGAGTGAACATCCCAAGAGCAGTAAAATACATAATGTGTTTCATGTTTTTTGACTTAAGAAGGTTCTCAGACAACACTTGGTTCCTTGCGGCAAACTACCCCCTCTAGATGATGAAGGGAAACTTGAATTGTACCCAGAGATCATTCCAGATACATGAAAAAGAGAGCTCAGGAACCAGACCATTACCGAACACCTGATAAAATGGAGGAATCTCCCAGATGATGATGCTACTTGGGAAAAGGAGGAAGGTCTAAAGATGCTTGAGGACAAGAAAAATTGAGACAGAGGGACTATGATAACCCCTACGGTATCACGAGATGTAAAATCACTTATGTGGATTTAATAAATAAGGTTATTGAAAATGAATAATTAAAATAATAATATAAGTAATCTATGAAAAATAAAGGAAATATATTTAATTCATTTTAATAAAGGAAATGTTATTTAATAATTAATATATTTAAATGAAATGATACTTAATATTTAATATTTAATATATTTAAATGAAATGTTATTTAATATTTAATATATTTAAAATGAAATAAAAGGTAATATTTAATATATTTAAATATATATATATTACAAAACAAGGATGACTTAAATCCTAACAAACTCAATGACTCCTAATTAACCTAGTTACTTCCACATGAAGTGGTGTGTGGGTAACCGCAGCCTAGGTTGCTATTACCCCCACACCCGTTCATGCGGAAGGGGACTCGTGGAGGGGCACAACCCCTCACGAGATATATAAGTGAGCAACGACAAGAGTTTAGAAGGGGAGGACGGAAGGGAGAGCAGTGGAAGATTTGGGAGAACAAGCCTTCTATGGCAGACAACAGGTAAGGAATATATGGTTTCTTATATTAAATAATTTAAGTATAATAGTTAATGTGTATATATTAATTAATGTGTAATGCTCATTAATATATATCATTAAACTAGGGTAAGGGATATGTTGATATTAATTATTGTATAATGAATGTATATATATTAATTAATGTGTTAATGTTCACTAGTCATTAAACATAGGTAAGGGATATAATAATGTTAATTGTTGTACACACTAATTTACACACTCAGAAGGATTATGTAATACAAATATAATTAATGAAAATTTAATGTGTATGTTAAAGATGGTAAAGCACATTTGATATATATAAGTTAAAGAATACATAAGGAATCCATGTTAACATAAAGAGGTAGACTATGAACTGAAAATAGTACTAAAGTGTCAAATGTATTGTAAAGGAAATCACATGTTGGAGGCTATAGGGAGGAAACTCTTGTAGTCTAAGGGAGGGAGTATAATAATCCATAGGGTAGTATATATACTGAAAACCGATATGCATATGTATGGATTGATTGATTAAATTCAACCAAGAAGAGACGGATCTAGCTAGCCCCCTTTGAGGACTTGGATGATGGAGGCATCACCCAAGGCAAGGAATAGACAAGGGTCTTCCTTGGATGGCCTGGGTGTAATAGGTTACACCCAAGACAAGATTCATACTCATCTTAGATTTCCTAGAGAGCTTGGAACCAAGGGTTTCTAAGAAGGCGAGCTTCACGACCGCCTAAGGACATACTTTCGTATGGAATTCGTATCCTTTTTATTAGATGAAAATTATGATTATGTTAATAAAGTATTAAAGATAGATTGAAAATTTAAAATGGTTTATATATATATATATATATAGATATAGATATGTTGTATTCTAAAAATTTATTTTGCAGGACATTAATCTCTAACTAGTAGGGACATTACAGTGGTATCAGAGCATAATCCTACCATCCTGTGGGAAAGGTTCTTAGTTTATGATCACATATCAGAGGAATAAAGGAGAAAAAGCAATGGCTGATCAATTGGCCAAACAGTTCCAGACTTTCATGGAGCAAACCAATGAGAAATTTGAAAGAATGAGTCAATTAATCCTCCAAAGTACCAATAGCAACATTAGAGATATTTCAAACCCTAGAAGAGAGACACACTCTAATCTTGCTGAAAATGAATGATCGCCTCAAAGTTCTAGGCAAACAATTCATGAATTTCATCCTAAAGAAGAACATGTGAGGGAGGAGGAGGAACTGGCCACACTTGGGGTGGAAGAAATGGCCCAAATTTATGCTAGATTGGAACTAGAAGTTTAGAGGGTGGTGTTCTCCAGGGACTTGTGTGAGTCCAAGACTAACGAGAGTAGGAGGAGGAAACCTATGGGTAACGACCTCAAAGATAAAGTCAACAAAATGTCCCTGCCCTGTTTTGATGGGGCAGGGAAGGATGTTGCCCAAGCTTGGGTACAAAAAATAGACACCTACCTTTCATACAGCCCAATGATCAAAGGAGATGCTATAAAATTTTCCATACTATATTTAACCAGAACTACCCATAATTGGTGGCATAATGGTCTCATTACCCTAGGACACAAAAATGTCTCCACCTACAATGAGTTTACCCAAACGCTCATCAGCCAATTCGACCAGAAAGACTCCAAATGGTACTTCCAGGAGCTAACACACCTTAAGCAAGTAGGGACTATTGAAGATTATATAGATCAATTCCAAAACTTGTCAGTAATGGTCCCCGACCTATCCCAGAAAAGGCTTACTTACATGTTCTTAGAAGGTCTGAAGGACCCCATTAAGAATTTTGTTAAACCCCTAGAACCACAAAACTTAGAAGAAGCCATTAAGAAAACTAGGATGGTCGAATTTAATGCCCCCAAGAATACCTCAATCAAAACTCCACATAGGAATGAGGGACCCCAGAGGGACCACTGGGAAAAGCCTTGCCACTTGTGCAAAAAACCTTGGAGCTTTAATCACCAGTGCAAGGAAAGAGACGAGCTCATGGAGAAAGGGATATGTTTCAAATGCAAGGCCCCATGGGTGAGAGGCCATGAATGTAAAAGAGGATAGTTGAATAACACAAAAGAAATATAGGATGAGGAAAGACCCTATAAAAGAACCAGATTTGAAAATAATGTACCAAGTACCTTGGTAGTCATCACGCAAGGAAGTGAGAATAGATGTTTCAAACTCAACGAGACTATCAAGGGACAAAAAGTAATCACATTAGTGGACACCGGAGCTTCACTTGACTTCATTAGCAAACATTTAGTAGCAAAGAGAAGATTAAAAACCCAAGAATTTGGAGGATTTGAAGTGATCATGGGCAACGGAGTCTTAGATAGGTGCACTAAAGTTATACCCGAATTAGAAGTCACCCTAGGAGGACATACCATTACAAGGAACTTCTTTGTGGTAAACCTAGAGAATGATACCATTTTAGGGATGCCATGGATAAATTCATTGGCACGATTCACTATGGATAGTCCAAATCGAGAGATATGCTTCCAACATGAAGGGAGAGAGATAACATTGAAGGGAATTCCCGACGGCTCTCCAAAGATAGTATCATGCAATAAAATGGAGAAAATCCTTAGACATGATCAAGGAGAGTGGGTCACCCAATGTATGGTCTTGGATAAATTTCCAACCGAAGGCCAATTCATTCAAAGGGATATACAACCTATCCTTAGAAGACACAAAAAAGTCTTCGAGTACATTCCCCTAGGTTTACCCCCCAAAAGGGGATTTGAGCATTCCATTGAATTAGAGGAAGGAGCAAAACCTATCATTGCCACTCCTTACTGCCATCCCCACAAGTTCAAAGAGGAGATTGAAAAAACCATAAAAGAATTATTAGAAATGGGGCACATCCAACAAAGCAGAAGCCCTTTTGCTTCATCAGTAGTATTGGTTAAGAAGAAAGACGAGACTATGAGAATGTGCATAGATTACTATGGCTTGAATAAAAAGATTATAAAAATAGATACCCTATCCCAAGAATTGATGAACTAGTGGATGAACTCCATGGAGAAAAATACTTCTCTAAAATCGATCTAAGGTCAGGATATCATCTGATTAGAATGAGGGAAGAGGATATTCCCAAAACAGCATTTAGATGTCACTATGGACATTTTGAGTTTTTGGTCATGCCATTTGGTCTCACTAATGCCCCGACCACCTTTCAGTCATGTATGAATCATACATTCAAGCAACAGTTGAGGAAATTTCTTCTAATATTTTTTGATGATATACTCATTTACAACAAGACATGGGAAAAATATCTCCTAAACATCAAAGAGGTAATAAAAATTCTGGAGTCTAAATCATTATATGCTAAAGCCTCCAAGTGTGAATTTGGGATGAGATAAATCATTTACCTCAGACACAAAATTAGTGAAGTAGGAGTAAGTGCGGATGAAGAGAAGATCAAAGCCATCAAGGAATGACTCACCCCTAGAACCTTAACATAGTTAAGGGTATTTGTGGGGCTATGTAGCTACTATAGACCTTTTGTAAAAGGGTTCTCCAATATTGCAGCACCACTTACCGATCTAACTAAGAAAGGGGCTTTTGCATGGAATGACCAGGCCCAATGGGCCTTTGAACAACTTAAAATAACCATGAGCACTTGTCCAATATTAGCCATACTCGACTTCTCTATACCTTTTGAACTACAATGTGATGCATTAGGGGAGGGAACTGGGGCCATACTCATGCAAAAGAAACACCCCATAGCTTTTGAGAGCCATAAACTTACCGTAGCAAAAAGACACTATTCTATATATGACAAAGAAATGCTAGCCATAATGCATGCCTTGGCCAAATTTCACCAATACCTTGTCTGTGGGAGGTTTGGTGTGAAAATTGATCATAACAATCTACGCTTCTTCTTGAGCCAAAACGATCTTAATGATAGGCAACAAAAATGGGTGAACAAAATACAAGCCTACGACTTTGATAAAGAATATGTAAAAGGGGTGAACAACGGGGCAGCAGATGCACTATCCTGAATGGCTCATCTCAATATCATCACAAGTATCTCAAAAGACTGGAAGGAAGAAATCCTTAATGAATATGACCAAGATCCAAAAACAAAGGAAATCTTGGCAGGAAATCTTCCAAACAAAGATTGTAAAGTTAAAGGAAATCTCATCTTGTATAAAGGAAGGATATACTTGAGCCCTCAGACCAAATTCAAAAGCAAAGTTCTCAAAGAATTTCATGATAACCCCTTAGCAAGACATCCGGGGTACTACAAAACTTATATACACATTTGGGAACGATATGCAAGGAAAGACCAAAAAAGAGATCCAAAAATATGTACAAGAATGCCTAACATGTTAGTGCAATAAAGATGAACTTACCCACCCCGCTGGGTTGCTTCAGCCACTACCTATTCCTAATCAAAAGTGGGAGATTATTTCTATGGATTTCATACCTGGGTTGGCAAGGACACAAGGAAAGGATAGCATTTTTGTGGTGGTAGACAGACTCACGAAGTATGCCCATTTCCTTCCAGTCTTCACTAAATACAATGCCTACCAAATAATAGATCTATTCTTAAAGGAAATTTTCAGACTTCAAGAGCTCCCTCTCAATATTGTTAGTGACAGAGATAACAAGTTTATTAGCCAATTTTGGCAGGAGCTCTTCAGAATGGCAGGAACAAAGTTGACCCCTAGTACCAGTTACCATCCTCAAACCGATGGGCAAACTAAAATAGTAAACAAATGGATAGAGGGCTAACTAAGGAATTATGTTACAGGGCAACAAACAACTTGGGTTAAGTAGGTACACTTAGGAGAACATTACTACAACATGATACACCACATGTCAATAGGGATGAGTCCTTTCCAAGCCTTGTATGACTATGAGGCCACAGGCTTTCGGGAACTAATAACCTAAGAAGGCAAAGTACCAAAAGCACAAGACTTTGTGCAACAGAGTAGGGACATCATGAAAACCTTGAAAGAAAATTTACATCAAGCTCGAAACCAACAAAAGATCTATGCCAACAAGAAGCATATAGAATGGTCATTTGAGGTCGGAGAACTGGTGTTTCTAAGATTGCAACCCTATAAGCAATCATCCCTCAAAAATAATGGGACTGAAAAGTTGAAACCCCAATTCTATGGACCCTACAAGATAATTTGGAGAATTGGAGAAGTAGCTTATGAGATTGAACTTCCCAATAGCAGTAAAATACATATTGTGTTCCATGTTTCCCTACTTAAGAAGGTTCTTGGACAACACTTGGTTCTTTGCGGCAAACTACCCCCTCTAGATGATGAAGGGAAACTCACATTGTACCCAGAGATCATTCTGGATACATGAAAAAGAGAGCTCAGGAACCGAACCTTTACCAAACACCTGATAAAGTGGAGGAATCTCCTAGATGAGGATGCTACTTGGGAAAAGGAGGAAGATGTAAAGATGCTTGAGGACAAGCAAAATTGAGACGGAGGGACTGTGATAACGCCTACGATATCACGAGATATAAAATCACTTATCTGGATTAATTAAATAAGGTTATTGCAAATGAATAATTAAAATAATAATGTAAGTAATCTATGAAAAATAAAGGAAATATATTTAATTCATTTTAATAAAGGAAATCTTATTTAATAATTAATATATTTAAATGAAATGATACTTAATATTTAATATATTTAAAATGAAATGATATGTAATATTTAATATATTTAAATGAAATGTTATTTAATATTTAATATATTTAAAATGAAATAAAAGGTAATAATTAGTATATTTAAATATATATATATTACAAAACAAGGATGACATAAATCCTAACAAACTCGATGACTCCTAATTAACCTGGTTACTTCCGCAAGAAGTGGTGCATGGGTAACCGCAACCTAGGTTGTGTTCACCCCTGCACCCTTTCATGCGGAAGGGGACCTGTGGAGGGGCACAACCCCTCACAAGATATATAAGGGAGCAGTGGCAAGAGGTTAGAAGGGGAGTACGAAAGGGAGAGCGGTGGAAGATTTGGGAGAACAAGCCTACTATGGCAGACAACAGGTAAGGAATATATGGTTTCTTATATGCTAAAGCCTCCAAGTGTGAATTTGGGATGAGTGAAATCATTTACCTAGGACACAAAATTAGTAAAGCAGGAGTAAGTGTGGATGAAGAGAAGATCAAAGCCATTAAGGAATGGCTCACCCCTAGAACCTTAACACGGTTAAGGGGATTTGTGGGGCTATACAGCTACTATAAACATTTTGTAAAAGGGTTCTCCAAGATTACAGCACCCCTTACCGATCTAACTAAGAAAGGGGCTTTTGCATGGAATGACCAGGCCCAACAGACCTTTGAAGAACTTGAAATAACCATGAGCACTTGTTCAATATTAGCCATCCCTAAGTTCTCTATACCTTTTGAACTACAATGTGATGCATCAGGGGAGGGAATTGGGGTCGTACTCATGCAAAAGAAACACCCCATAGCTTTTGAGAGGCCTAAACTTACTGTAGTAGAAAGACACTATGCTATCTATCACAAAGAAATGCTAGCCATAATGCACGCCTTGGCCAAATTTCACCAATACCTTGTCTATGGGAGATTTGGTGTGAAAACTTATCATAACAGTCTACGCTTCTTCTTGAGCCAAAAGGATCTTAATGATAGGCAACAAAAATGGGTGAACAAAATACAAGCCTACAACTTTGATATAGAATATGTAAAAGGGGTGAACAACAGGGCAGCAAATGTACTATCCCGAAGGGCTCATCTCAATATCATCACAAGTATCTTAAAAGACTAGAAGGAAGAAATCCTTAACGAATATAACCAAGATCCACAAGCAAAGGAAATCTTTGTGGGAAATATTCCAAATGAAGATTTTAAAGTTAAAGGAAATCTCATTTTGTATAAAGGAAGGATATACTTGAGCCCTCAGACCAGATTCAAAAGCAAAGTTCTCAAAGAATTTCATGATAACCCCTTAGCAGGACACCTGGGGTACTACAAAACTTATAAAGACATTAGGGAACGATATGCATGGAAAGACCAAAAAAGAGATATCCAAATATGTGTACAAGAATACCTAACATGTCAGCGCAATAAAGTTGAACTCACCAACCCCGCTGGGTTGCTTTAGCCACTACATATTCTTAATCAAAAGTGGGAGAGTATTTCTATGGATTTCATAACTGGGTTGCCAAGGACACAAGGGAAGGATAGCATTTTTTTGGTGGTAGACAGACTCACGAAGTATGCCCATTTCCTTGCAGTCTCCATTGAATACGAAGCCTACCAAATAGTAGATCTATTCTTCAGGGAAATGTTTAGACTCCATAGGCAAACTGAAATATTAAACAAATGGATAGCGAGCTACCTAAGGAATTACGTTATAGGGCGACAAACTACTTGGGTTAAGTGACTACACTTAGGAGAACATTGCTACAACACGACACAACACATGTGAATAGGGATGAGTCCTTTCCAAGCCTTGTACGACTATGAGGCCATAGGCTTTGGGGAACTAATAACCCAAGAAAGCAAAGTACCAAAAGAACAAGACTTTGTGCAACAGAGTAGTGACATCATGAAGACCTTCAGGGAAAATTTACATCAAGCTCAAAACCAACAAAAGATCTATGCTAACAAGAAGCCTATAGAACAGTCATTTGAGGTCAGAGATCTGGTGTTTCTAAGATTGCAACCCTATAAGCAATCATCCCTCTAAAAGAATTGGACTGAAAAATTGAATCCCCAATTCTTTGGACCCTACAAGATAATTCGGAGGATTTGAGAAGTACCTTATGAGATTGAACTTCTCAAGAGCAGTAAAATACATAATGTGTTCCATGTTTCCCGACTTAACAAGGTTCTCAGACAACACTTGGTTCCTTGCAGTGAACTACCCCCTCTATATGATAAAGGGAAACTCACATTGTAGCCAGAGATCATTCTGGATACACGAAAAAGAGAGCTCCGGAACCAGACCATTACCAAACACTTTATAAAATGGAGGAATCTTCTAGATGAGGATGTTTCTTGGGAAAAGGAGGAAGATCTAAAGATGCTTGAGGACAAGCAAAATTGAGATGGAGGGACTATGATAACCCCTATGGTATCACGAGATGTAAAATCACTTATGTGGATTAATTAAATAAGGTTATTGTAAATGAATAATTAAAATAATAATATAAGTAATCTATGAAAAATAAAGGAAATATATTTAATTCATTTAATAAAGGAAATGTTATTTAATAATTAATATATTTAAATGAAATGATTCTTAACATTTAATATATTTAAAATGAAATGATATGTAATATTTAATATATTTAAATGAAATGTTATTTAATATTTAATATATTTAAAATGAAATAAAAGGTAATATTTAATATATTTAAATATATATATATTACGAAACAAGCATGGCTTAAATCATAGCAAACCCGATGACTCCTAATTAACCTGGTTACTTCCGCACGAAGTGGTGCCTGGGTAACCACAACCTAGGCTGCGATTACCCCCACACCCCTTCATGCAAAAGGGGACCTGTGGAGGGGCACAACCCCTCATGGGATATATAAGGGAGCTGTGGCAAGAGGTTAGAAGGGGAGGATGGAAGGGAGAGTGGTGGAAGATTTGGGAGAACAAGCCTTCTGTGGTAGACAACAGGTAAGGAATATATGGTTTCTTATATTAAATAATATAAGTATAATAGTTAATGTGTATATATTAATTAATGTGTAATGCTCATTAATATATTTCATTAAACCAGGGTAAGGGATATGTTGATATTAATTGTTGTATACTGAATGTATATATATTAATTAATGTGTTAACGTTCACTAGTCATTAAACCTAGGTAAGGGATATAATAATGTTAATTGTTGTATACACTAATTTACACACTAGGAAGGATTATGTAATACAAATATAATTAATGAAAATGTAATGTGTATGTTAAAGATTGTAAAGCACATTTGATATATATAAGCTAAAGAATACATTAGGAATCTATGTTAACATAAAGAGGTAGACTATGAACTAAAAATAGTACTAAAGTTTCAAATGTATCATAAAGGAAATCACATGTTCGAGGCTATAGGGAGGAAACTCCCATAGTCTAAGGGAGGGAGTATAATAATCCCTAGGGCAGTATATATACTGGAAACCTATATGCATATGTATGTCTTGATTGATTAAAATCAACCAAGAAGAAACAGATCTGGTCGGTCCCCTCTGAGGACTTAGATGATGGAGGCATCACCCAAGGCAAGGAATAGACAAGGGTCTTTCTTGGATGGCTTGGGTGTAAGAGGTTACACCCAAGACAGGATTCGAACTCATCTTCAATTTCCTGGAGGGCTTGGAACCAAGGGATTCCAAGAAGGCAAGCTTCACGACTGCCTAAGGACATACTTTTGTATGGCATTCATATACTTTTTATTAGATGAAAATTGTGATTATGTTAATTAAGTATTAAAGATAGATTGCAAATTAAAAATGGTTTATATATATATATGTTTTATTCTAAGGATTTGTTTTGCAGGACAATAATCTCTAACTAGTAGGGACATTACAAAGGGTGTTCTATTTGAGGATTATTATAATACATTTCATTCATTTGATCATTATCAACAAGCTTTTACTCCATAAGATATTATCATTAGAGTAAATTCTAAAACATTAATATTATATATAATAGCTCACAATAATGATAACTTAATGATGAACGAATAGTACCAAATCGATACTGAGAGGGGGTGGTGAATTACTATAGGCAAAAACTCAACCTTAAACAGGTTTTTCAACTAAAACTTATTCACTGACAGACAAACTGCAGCACTGCTCCTTCAATAGAGTTCAACCGACAAAACCCAGTGTAACTGAGATAAGCAAATACTGGTTGACACTTATCTTCTCATATAATCTAACTCTTCATTCCCATTTCACTCTAATGCATGAACAGGCAATCTACCATCAAAGATGTACATATTACAGCAAGATCAACATGCATCACCACTTAATCAGAAAACAATGATAACATCACATGAAGAAAACATCACACATGACACACATATTTTTCACATCGAAACCCAACTGGGAAAAACCACGGTGGTGATGAATACCCACAAGCTTGTTTTTGAACTCTTTGGAAGTTCTCTCTATTACGAGCCTTGTCCAGTTAAAGATAGATACAATAGGTTCTGTTAGGAACTGATCCTGTAAGGGATCACCCGGTTAAGTGATGGCTACAATACCCGGTTAAGGGTTAAACCCTTTTAAGGGTACCTTGTTAGAGGATTTCAAGATCTCAATAGCTAAAGGATATAATTGACTCAGTAGCTTCGAGTTACCCTATTAGAGGATTTTCAACAAGCCCGTTAAGGCTACCCTATTAGGGGATTTCACAACTATTGAAGTAGTTAAAGATCAACAAGTATATCAATGACCCAATAATAGCACTCAATGCCAATGCAGATCTGCTTATGCTCCTCTTCACCTTTTGCACTTACACTCTATAGATATGACTTTTGTCCTCTAGTCTGGCAAGAATCACATATCTCTTCTCTTAGATACACACACACAACTTTTACCAACAACATCTAAAAGAATCACAACATCGACCTTATAGGACAACAGATATGTCGATAGCATAAATCCTAAACCCTAGACCTATTAGGTTAAGGAATTCAAATGCTTCAATCCTGACCATTGATCATACTGTATTGAACGCAACAATCTTGATCCAATCTCAAGACATTCTCCATCATTCATTTTCCACCGATTTCATGGTGGCTGATAACCCATCACATGTTATCACCATTTACAGACTTCGCACATTCCCAAGGTAGATAGGAACACTAGTCTTTATGCAAGATCCTTCACGTGCACATGGCTTACGTGGCAAAATTATCTGTTCTTTGTTATCATGCTAACTTCATCACATAAAGATCACTGATTGAGTCACATAGGCTTGAGATACTCCAACCAGAAATCCTTAAGTGGAAACTACCTACCAACTGGTAGTCATACAATGCTTCCATGTGTTGGTTCCCACAACTACATGCCAGTTCACCTTGACATGCCGATTCACCTTGAACAAATATACCGCTTTACTTTGGCATATATACCAGTTCTCACATATTGATATCAATGACAACATACAATATCATTATGTCCTCATACCAGTTCACATAATGCCAACAATCTCCCCCTGTGGCATTGATAGCAATATACAAAGATATCTCTCTGCAAACTCATCTTCTCCCAAATTTTTGCAAATATCTTCTCCACTACACTTCTTCTCCCCCTTTGACAACAATGCCAAAGTGGAGGCACAAATATCCATGTTCCATTATGTTGCTCCCCCTGAGGAGTAGCATCCTTCAACACATCAATCAAAAAAAATTTGACTATGCAATACCTGATTGATGTGGAACAAATACTTTTAATTTACCTCCTGAAGGGGCAGTACCCCCAATTCACCTCTTAAATACACAAATGTAGTCTTTGGGAGAGGCTTGGTGAATATGTCTGCTAACTGCTCCTTACTGGAAACATGTTCCAGTGCAATCTCTTTATTCTGAACCTTTTCCCACAAGAAATGATACTTAAGCTCAAAATGCTTGGTTCTAGAATGTAAAACCGGATTCTTTGAAATATTAATAGCACTTGTGTTATCACAAAATATACTTACTAGTTTAGATACAAGGATTTTGAAGCCATCTAATACATGGTTCATCCAAATTGTCTGAGTGCAGTTCATGAAAGCTGCAACATACTCTGCTTCTGTTGTAGACTAAGAGATACAGCTTTGCTTCTTACTCATCCATGAGACCAGTCTACCACCGAGAAAGAATGTACCACTAGTTGTGCTTTTCTGATCATCCAAATTACTTGCCCAATCAGCATCTGTGAATACTTTCAGGTTGAAATCATTGATGTATGGGTACCACAATCCATAGTCAACTGTTCCCTTCAGATACCTAAGAATTCGCTTAACTGCAACCAAGTGGGATTCTCTTGGACTTTTCTGGAACCTTGCAGTAATGTCAACTGCATGCGCAATATCTGGTCTACTATGCACTACATAATGCAACTTACCAATCATTGATCGGTATTCCTTCTCATCAACCAATGCGGAATCATCCTCTTTTGATAATTTGCAACTGGTTACCATTGGTGTACCAACCGGTTTGGTATATTCCATGCCAAAGGTCATCAACACTTCTTTGACGTATCTGGACTGAGTGATAAAGATTCCATCTTTCATCTACTCGATTTGTAGTCCAATGAAGAACTTAATCTCCCCTATGAGTGATATCTCAAACTCTTCCTTCATCTCATTAGCAAACTCATGACTCATCTTGTCATCTCCACCAAAGATAATGTCATCAGCAAAAACTTCATAGATCAAGATCTGATCTCCTTTAGATTTCAAGTAGATATTGCTATCTTCACTTGTTCTCTCAAATCCAATCTTCACAAGATGGGAATGTAGATGTTCATACCATGCTCTAGGTGCCTACTTTAGACCATATAAGGCTTTATGTAGCCTGCACACCATATCACTGTCTTTAGATAAGGAAAACCCATCTGGTTGCTCTATATACACCTCCTCTTCAAGTACACCATTTAGGAATGCAGATTTTATATCCATTTGATATACCTTGAATCTTTTAAAAGATGCATATGCAAGAAGCATACAAACTCCTTCCAATCTGGCTACAGGAGCAAAGGTTTCTCCATAGTCTTCTCCTTCTTCTTGAGCATATCCTTTGCACACCAATATGGCTTTGTTCCTGATCACTGTGCCATCCTCATTTAGCTTGTTTCTGAACACCCATTTGGTACCAATGACATTTTTATGTTCTAGTCTAGGTACCAAGCACCATGTACCATTTTTCTCTACCTGGTCAAGTTCCTCTTCCATTGCCTTGATCCAGTCTTCATCTTTATGAGCCTCTTTGAATGACTTAGGCTCAAATTCAGAGATCAAACATGAGTTTTCTTTGATCTTTCTTCTTGTACGGATTCATGCATCCTTATCTCCTATGATCTGCTTAGGATCATGATTCAGCTTGACATATCGAGGAATAGTCTTGACTGGTTCTTCTTCCTTTTCCTCTTCATCCTCATCTTCATCACTATCAACATTCACCGGTTCAGGAACACTATTACTGGTACTTGGTTGACTGACAACCGATTCCCAGAAGGTTACAACCAGTTCATTTATAGCTTGCTCACTACCTATTTCCTCTGGTTTCTCAGAGGTTTCATCAACTCTCACATTGATACTTTCCATAATTCTCTGAGTCCTATTGTTGAAACACTTGAGAGCTTTACTCTTGGTGGAATATCCTAGGAATATTCCCTCATCACATTTAAATTCAAACTTGCCCTAATGTTCACTCCTCTTGATATAACATTTGCTACTAAATACCCTAAAGTAGCTAACCATAGGTGTCTTACCGGTCCAATACTCATAAGGAATTTTATCCTTACCTTTCTTGATGAGTACCCGTTTCATTGTGTATACTATAGTGCTTACCACTTCTCTCCAAAAGGTGTGAGCTACTTTTCCTTGAATCAACATGGTTCTAGCTGCTTCAACCACAGTCCAATTATTCCTCTTTGCTAGGCCATTCTACTGTGGAGTCTAGGGGGCAGACAATTGCCTCTTGATGCCAAATTCTTTACAATACTTGTTGAATTCACCAAAAGTGAATTTCCCTCCTTGATCAGTTTTGAGGCACTTGATCCTTTTACTGCTTTCTTTCTCCACTAATGCTCTGAAAGCTTTGAACTTAATAAAGGCTTCAGACTTGTCTTTCAACAATGTGAGCCACATCCTTCTTGAGCAGTCATTAGTGAGAATCATGAAGTACCTATCACCCTGCACACTTCTAGTTTTCATAGGACCACACAAATCAGTATGCACAAGATCAAGCAAGTTGTCAGTAGTAACAAATTTACCTTTAAAGGTTGAGGAAGACATTTTCCCCAATTGACACTCTCTCCACAAGGTATTATCTGGTTTGCTTAGCACCGACAACCCTCTAACTACCTTGATCTTACTAGCCTTCACAATGTTATCAAAGCTTACATGGCAGAGTCTCCTATGCCATATCTAGCTATGATCAAATTTAGCCATAAGACATGTACTTATATTTTCATTCAAATGAAATAGGTTACCTTTAGTCTGCGTGCCGGTGGCCACCAATTCACCATCTTTTCCTTTGAATCTGCAGATTTGATTCTTGAATTCCAGAGTGAGGCCACTGTCATTCAGCTGGGCGACACTCAGAAGGTTGTGTCTGAGACCATCAACCCAATACACATTGTCAGCACTACTCTTTCCATTCAGAGAGATGGATGCTTTTCTTTTAACCATACATGGTGCATCATTGCCAAAACGAACCACACCACCATCATACTCTTCCAAGGATAGAAACTTGCTCTGGTCACCAGTCATATGGTGTGAGCAACCACTGTCAATAATCCACTCATTGGAATTATCAAAGAGGGAGACAAGAGCCTTGTCTAACACATTTTTCTTTACAACAACAAACACAAGGTCTTCATTCTCTTCATCTTCTGGTTCCTCATCTGTGACACCTTCATCAACTGCAACAAAATAGTTTCTCTGGTTTCCTCCTTTGAATTTCCTGAATATTTTTGGTTTATCCTTGTTGTCACTATTAGGATAGTTCATAGCAATATGTCCTAGCCGATTACACAAAAAACATTTCAAAGGGAGCTTACCTCTATATTTCCCAGTTCCTTTTGGAAATTTCCTGGCAAGAAGAGCTTCAAATACCATCAAAAACTCCTCGTCATCCATTACTCTACTCTGTCTTGGTTCACCACTAGTGCTTGCTTCTTTTCCTTTCCTGGATGGTACAACAAAAGCTCTAAAAGTTGATTCAGTCTTTTGAACACTGCCATCAAAACTATTTAGCTCATAGGCTGTCAACTTTGCTATGATGGAGTCCAAGGATATCTTAGTCTTGTCTATTGATCTCAACTCTTGAATAGCAGCAACCCTTATTTCATAGATTAGCAATAGGCATCTCAGGACTTTGCTTACCACAGTGGAATCTTCCATTTTACCACCTGCACTCTTGATATCTTCGACAATAGTTTTGATTCTAATACCATACTATTGAATGGTTTCACCTTCAACCATTCACATGTCTTCAAACTTTCCTCTAAGGCTTTCTTCCTTAGCTTGTTTTACATGCTCATCACCTCCATAGATATTTTTAAGAGCATCCCATACATCTTTGGGATTTACCTTATCTTGGATAGCAATGAACTCAATATTAGATAAACTATTGATTAGGGCTTCCATGACTTGCCCATTCTCCTGTATCTCTCTTTGTCAATCATCAGTGAGAGTACCGGTAGGGGCAACATAGGGATTCTCAACATAGCTCCAGTGTTGAGCACCCATGCTTCTGATGTATATTTTCATTCTGTCTTTCCATATACTAAAATTTTCTTTGTTAAACTTTGGACCTTCCCTCTTCATCATTACAACATGATCTTTCCCTCAAGCGGTTAAGCTTACAACACAGAGGACCTGGAGGATGCTTTGATACCAATTGATAACTTAATGATGAACGAATAGTACCAAATCGGTACTAAGAGGGGGGGGGTTGAATTAGTACAGGCAAAAAGTCAACCTTAAACCGGTTTGTCAACTAACACTTATGCACTAATAGACAAACAATAGAACCGGTCCTTCAATAGAGTTCAACTGGCAAAACCCAATGTAACTGAGACAAGCAAAGACCGGTTGACAATTATATTCTCATATAATCCAACTCTTCATTCCCATTTCACTATAATGCATGAACAAGCAATCTACCATCAAAGATGTACATATTATAGCGAGATCAACATGCATCACCATTTAATCAAAAAACAATCATAACATCACATGAAGAAAACATCACACATGACACACATATTTTTCACGTGGAAACCCAACTAGGAAAAACCACAATGGGGATGACTACCCACAAGCTTGTTTTCAAACTCTTTAGAAGTCCACTCTATTAGGAGCCTTGTCCGATTAAAGACAGATACAATAGGTTATGTTAGGAACCAATCCTGTAAAAGATCACTCGGTTAAGGGATGGCTACAATACCTGATTAAGGGTTAAACCCTTTAAGGGTACCTTGTCAGAGGATTTCAAGAACTCAATAGCTAAAGGATATCAATGACTCAGTAGCTTCAAGTTACCCTATTAGAGGATTTTCAACAAGCCGATTAAGGCTACCTTGTTAAAGGATTTCACAATTGTTGAAGTAGTTAAAGATCAACATGTATATTAATGACCTGATAATAGAAATCAATGCCAATGCAGATCCTCTTAAGCTCTTCTTCACCTTCTGCACTTACACTTTGCAAATATGACTTTTTTCCTCTAGTTTGGCAAGAATCACGTTTCTCTTCTCTTAGATACACACACACAACTTTTGCCAACAACATCTGAAAGAATCACAACATCGACCTTATAGGACAATAGACAGGTTGGTAGCATAAACCCTAAACCCTAGACTTGTTAGGTTAAGGAATTCAAACAGTTCAATCCTAACTATTAATCATACTATATTGAATGCAATAGTCTTGATCCAATCTCAAGACATTATCCATCGTTCGTTTTCCACCGATTTCATGGTGGCTGATAATCCATCACATGTTATCACCATTTATAGACTTTGCACATTCCCGAGGTAGATAGGAACACACATCTTTATGAAAGATCCTTCATGCACACAAGGCTTACGTGGCAACACTATCTATTCTTTGTTATCATGCTAACTTCATCACATAAAGATCATCGATTGAGTCACACAAGCTTGAGATACTCCAATTGAAAATCCTAAAGTGGAAACTACCTACCAACCGGTAGTCATACAATGCTTCCATGTGCCTATTCCCATGACTACCTGTTGGTTCATCTTGAACAAATATACCACTTTACTTTGGCATATATACTGGTTCTCACATATGCCAGTTCTCTCTTCATATCACATATTGACATCAATGACAACATAAAATATCATTATGTCCTCATAACGATTCACATAATGCCAACAAATAACATTCTTGAGCATAATTGAATGAATACTTGTCTAGAACACTCACTATATATAAATACTACATTATTTACAAATGCACCTTCTAAACCGGAAAAGTGAATAATTGTGAGAATTAAAAATAAGTGTTGTTATTATCTATGGATCTATGGGTATATGTTCATTTTTATCTGTAGGTTTCTATATGGGTATGTGCACCAAGTTGTGGTACCAAAAGGGGGTCTTAAGATGCCACTTTTTTTCTAAAATCAGCAAATTCTGAACTACAACAACAAATTGAAGATAGTTACACTCCAAATTTGAAGATGCAACAAGAATAAGAGTCAGAGTGCTTTGAGTCTACTTTCTAAACTACTAATCTTTTTTGAAAATGGTGGAGATTAAGGGCTTCAAAAAGGGGGGCCACAAAAAGTGGTCCTATTTTTATGCAAAAAACATAACATAGTGTCTGTTGTGGCCCCCCTAAAATGTTAACTTTTTTTTTGAATTTTTAAATTCGCTTCAGTGAGAAATTAGTTAACACCTTGAAGTTTATGCTAGAATTTTCAGCTAATTTTTTAATGAGTATATGATTTTTTAGTAATTTTTGAAGTGGACACATCTTGAAAAATAGAAATTTGAGTGTGCTCCCCCCTAAAATCATTGAAAACAAATCAAAAATCAAAACTTTTTTTTTTTTAATTGTGTAGAATGGAGTCTAGTTTCTAAAAATGTAATTTTTTTTAAAATCTGATGAACGTGTAAAAATCTAGACCCAAAAATAGTGCATGTTCATTTTTGACAAAAAATGGACACACTAACAAAACAAATTATACATGAAAGACTTAACGAAATCAAAATTTGAAATAAATTACATTTTTGGATAGCTAAGAGGGACCTCAAGTTTACCACAGTATTTTTTTTTAACTTCATTGAAACACGTGCAAACCTGATAGAGAGCACGACAAAAAATATGTCAAAATTTTCAATGTTCTGACAAAAACACGTCTCTAGCGTGAAATGGTCATCCACACCTTTGGGTTGGATGCCCAAGGCAAATCCAAACCATAGGTTTGTTGTTTCCCAAAGCGGGACATTTGGCACTCGCCAAATATGGTGAGCGCCCTATTTGGCATGTGCTGAATGTGATGAATGGATATTCCATTTGGTGCACGCCAAATGTGGTCCATATTGCACATTTGGTGCACACCAAATGTGGATGAAGAGGGAGATAGCTCGAGGGATAGCAGAATAAGGGAATTGTGAGAGCTAGAAAGGGAAGGGACAAAGAAGAGTATGTATCTATAAGAATGAAGAGCCCGAGAAGAGGTAATAGGAGAGAGAGAATATGAGATCTATTTCATAGAGAGAGATGGAACTACTAGGGAAGGGAGATAAAGAAGGGAGAGGTGAGATGGGGGTTTCTATGTACACTTATGGATATTCCATTTGATGCACGCCAAATGTGGTCCATATTGCACATTTGGTGCACACCAAATGTGGATGAAGAGGGAGATAGCTCAAGGGATAGCAGAATAAGGGAATTGTGAGAGCTAGAAAGGGAAGGGACAAAGAAGAGTATGTATCTATAAGAATGAAGAGCCCGAGAAGAGGTAATAGGAGAGAGAGAATATGAGATCTATTTCATAGAGAGAGATGGAACTACTAGGGAAGGGAGATAAAGAAGGGAGAGGTGAGATGGGGGTTTCTATGTACACTTATGGATATTCCATTTGATGCACGCCAAATGTGGTCCATATTCCACATTTGGTGCATACCAAATGTGGATGAAGAGGAGATAGCTCGAGGGATAGCAGAATAAGGGAATTGTGAGAGCTAGAAAGGGGAGGGACAAAGAAGAGTATGTATCTATAAGAATGAAGAGCCCGAGAAGAGGTAATAGGAGAGAGAGAATATGAGATCTAGTTCATAGAGAGAGATGGAACTACTAGGGAAGGGAGATAAAGAAGGGAGAGGTGAGATGGGGGTTTCTATGTACACATTTGGCACTCTCCCTATTTGGCGCACACCAAATGTGGAATAGATACAAACTCCTCTTTATCCCTCCCCTCTCACAATTCCCTTATTCTCCTATCCATCAAGCTATCTCCCTATCCATCCTTACACCCATCTAATTCCCTCTCTCACCTCTTTCCCTTAGTTTTTTCCTCACTCCCTCCTCTCTCTAGGTCCTAAGGGGTCATAGGACACCATATAACCCCTTAGGACACAAAATGACCCCTAACGACACTTAAGGGGTCATATGGTGTCCTAAGGGGTCATAGTACACCATATGACCTCTTAGGTTACCATAGGACCCAAAACGACACCATATTTTGTCCTAAGTGGGCATAGGACCCCATATGACCCCTTAGGACACCATAGGACACATAACGGCACAATATGGTGTTTTAGTGGATCATAGGACACCATATGACCCCTTAGGTATCGTTAGGGGTCATATTGTGTCCTAAGGGGTTATATGGTGTCCTATGACCCCTTAGGACACGATATTACCCCTTAGGACACCATACAACCCATAACGACACCATATTGTGTCCTAAAGGGTTATATGGTGTACTAAAGGGTCACATGAAACCATATGACCCCTTATGAGACCATACGACCCATAACGACACCCTATTGTGTCCTAAGGGGTCGTATGGTGTCCTAAGGGGTCATAGGACACCATATGAACCCTTATGAGACCATACAACCCATAACAACACCCTATTGTGTCCTAGTGGGTCATATAGTGTCCTAAGAGGTAATAAGACACCATATGACCCATAACGACACCCTATTGTGTCCTAGGGGCTCATATGGTGTCCTAAGGGGTCATAGGACACCATATGAGTCCTTATGACACCATACGACCCATAACGACACCAAAGGGGTCATATGGTGTCTTATGGCCCCATAGGACACCATATGACACCTTAGGTGTCCATACGACCCATAACAACACCATATTGTGTTCTAAGGGGTTACATGGTGTCCTAAGGGATCATAAGACACCATATGACCCCTTAGGACACCATACGACCCATAACGACACCATATTGTGTCCTAAGGGGTCATATGGTGTCCTAAGGGGTCATAAGACACCATATAACCCCTAAGGACACCATATGACCCATAACGACACCCTATTGTGTCCTAGGGGGTCATATGGTGTTCTAAGGGGTCATAGAACACCATATGACCCCTTTTGACACCATAGGACCCATAACAACACCTAAGGGGTCATATGGTGTCCTATGGCCCCATAGGACACCATATGAGCCCTTAGGTGTCCATACGACCCATAACGACACTATATTCTATCCTAAGGAGTCATATGGTGTCCTAATGGGTCATAAGACACCATATGATCCCTTAGGACATCATACGACCCATAACGACACCATAAGGACAACATATGACCCCTTAGGACACCATACGACCCATAACAACACCGTATTGTGTCTGAAGGGGTCATATGGTGTCGTAAGGGATCATAAGACACCATATGACCCCTTAGGACACCATACGACCCATAACAACACCCTATTGTGTCCTAGGGGGTCATATGGTGTGCTAAGGTGTCATAGGACACCATATGACCGCTTACAACACGATACGACCCATAACGACACCTAAGGGGTCATATGGTGTCCTATGACCCCTCAGGTGCCCATATGACCCATAACGACACCATATTATGTCCTGAGCGGTCATATGGTGTCCTAAGGGGTCATAGGACACCATATGACCCCATAGGACACCATACAACCCATAACAACACCATATTGTGTCCTAAGGGGTCATATGGTGTCCTAAGGGGTAATAAGACACCATATGACCCCTTAGGACACCATACAACAAAGAACGACACCCTATTGTGTCCTAGGAAGTCATATGGTTTCCTAAGGGGTCATAACACACCATATGTCCCCTTAGGACACCATACAACCCATAATGACACCATATTGTGTCCTAGGGGGTCATATGGTGTCCTAAGGGTTCATAGGACACCATATGACCCCTTATGACACCATATGACCCATAACGACACCTAAGGGGTCATATGGTGTCCTATTGCCCCATAGGACACCATATCACCCCTTTGGTGTCCATATGACCCATAACGACAACATATTGTGTCCTAATGGGTCATATGGTGTCGTAAGGGGTCACAGGACACCATATGACCCCTTAGGACACCATATGACCCATAACAACACTATATTGTGTCCTAAGGGGTCATATGGTGTCATAAGGGGTCATAAGACACCATATGACCCCTTAGGACACCATACGACCCATATTGACACCCTATTGTGTCCTAGGGGATCATATGGTGTCCTAAGGTGTCATAGGACACCATATGACCCCTTACAACACCATATGACCCATAAGGACACCTAAGGGGTCATATGGTGTCCTATGGCTGCATAGGACACCATATGACCCCTTAGGTGTCCATACGACCCATAACAACACCATATTAAGTCCTAAGGGTTCATATGGTGTCCTAAGGGGTCATAGGACACCATATGACACCTTAGGACACCATACGACCCATAACAACATCGTATTGTGTACTAAGGGGTCATATGGTGTTGTAAGGGGTCATAAGACACCATAAGACCCCTTAGCAAATCACACGACCCATAATGACACCCTATTGTGTCCTAGGGGGTCATATGGTGTCCTAAGGGGTCATAAGACACCATATGACACATAATGACACCCTATTGTGTCCTAGGGGGTCATATGGTGTCCTAAGAGGTCATAGAACACCATATGACCTCTTAAGACACCATACAACCCATAAGGACACCTACAGGGTCATATGGTGTCTTATGGCCCTATAGGACACCATATGACCCCTCAAGTGTCCATACGACCCATAAGTACACCATATTATGTCCTAATGGGTCATATGGTGTCCTAAGGGGTCATAGGAAACCATATGACCCCTTTGGACACCATACGACCCATAACAACACCATATTGTGTCGTAAGGGGTCATATGGTGGCATAACGGGCGATAAGACACCATATGACCCCTTAGGACACCATATGACACATAACGACACCCTATTGTGTCCTAGGGGGTCATATGGTGTCCTAAGGGGTCATAAGACACCATATCACTACTTATTACACCATACGACCCATAACAACACCCTATTGTGTCCTAGGGGGTCATATGGTGTCGTAATGGGTCATAGGACACCATATGACCCCTTGCAACACCATATGACCCATAACGACACTTAAGGGGTCATATCATGTCCTATGGCCCCATAGGACATGATATGACCCCTTAGGTGTCCATACGACCCATAACGACACCATATTGTGTCCTAATGGGTCATATGGTGTCCTTAGGGGTCATAGGACACCATATGACCCCTTAGGAAACCATACGACCCATAACAACATTGTATTGTGTCCTAAGGTGTCATATGGTGATCTAAGGGGTCAGATGACACCATATGACCCCTAGGAAACCATATCACCCATAACGACACCCTATTGTGTTCTAGGGGGTCATATGGTGTCCTAAGGGGTCATAGGACACCATACGACCCATAACAACACCTAAGGAGTCATATGGGGTCCTATGGCCCCATAAGACACCGTATGACCCCTTACATGTCCATACGACCCATAACGACACCATATTGTGTCCTAATTGGTCATATGGTGTCCTAAGGTGTCATAAGACACCATATGACCCCTTAGGACACCATACGACCCATAACGACACCGTATTATGTTCGAAGGGGTCATATGTTGTCCTAGGGGGTCATAAGACACCATATGACCCCTTAGGACACCATATGACCCATACCAACACCCTATTGTGTCCTAGGGGGTCATATGGTGTCCTAAGGTGTCATAGGACACCATATGACCCCTTACGACACCATATGAAATATAACGACACCTAAGGGGTCATATGGTGTCTTATGGCCCCATAGGACACCATATGACCCCCTAGATGTCCATATGACCAATAATGACACCATATTGTGTCCTTATGTGTCATATGGTGTCCTAAGGGGTCATAGGACACCATATGACCCCTTAAGACACCATACAACCCATAACGACACCTATAGGGTCATATGGTGTCCTATGGTGTCCTATGGCCCTATAGGACACCATATGACCCCTTAGGTGTCCATACGACCCATAAGGACACCATACTATGTCCTAATGGGTCATATGGTGTCCTATGGGGTCATAGGAAACCATATGACCCCTTAGGACACCATACGACCCATAACAACACCATATTGTGTCGTAAGGGGTCATATGGTGGCATAATGGGCCATAAGACACCATATGACCCCTTAGGACACCATATGACACATAACGACACCCTATTGTGTCCTAGGGGGTCATATGGTGTCCTAAGGGGTCATAAGACACCATATCACTACTTATTACACCATACAACCCACAACAACACCCTATTATGTCCTAGGGTGTCATATGGTGTCGTAATGGGTCATAGGACACCATATGACCTGTTGCAACACCATACGACCCATAACGACACCTAAGGGGTCATATGGTGTCCTATGGCTCCATAGGACACGATATGACCTCTTAGGTGTCCATACAACCCATAACGACACCATATTGTGTCCTAATGGGTCATATGGTGTCCTTAGGGGTCATAAGACACCATATGACCCCTTAGTACACCATATGACCCATAACAACATTGTATTGTGTCCTAAGGTGTCATATGGTTTTCTAAGGGGTCAGAAGACACCATATGACCCCTAGGACACCATACGACTCATAACGACACCCTATTGTGTTCTAGGGGGACATATGGTGTCCTAAGGGGTCATAGGACACCATATGACCCCTTATGACACCATACGACCCATAACAACACCTAAGGATTCATATGGGATTCTATGGCCCCATAAGACACCGTATGACCCCTTATGTTTCCATATGACCCATAACGACACCATATTTTGTCGTAATTGGTCATATGGTGTCCTAAGGTGTTATAAGACACCATATGACCCCTTAGGACACCATACGACCCATAACGACACCGTATTATGTTCGAAGGGGTCATATGTTGTCCTAGGGGGTCATAAGACACCATATGACCCCTTAGGACACCATATGACTCATAACAACACCCTATTGTGTCCTAGAGGGTCCTATGATGTCCTAAGGTGTCATAGGACACCATATGACCCCTTACGACACCATATGACCCATAACGACACCTAAGGGGTCATATGATGTCTTATGGCCCCATAGGACACCATACGACCCCTTAGATGTCCATACGACCAATAATGACACCATATTGTGTCCTTATGGGTCATGTGGTGTCCTAAGGGGTCATAGGACACCATATGACCCTTTAGGACACCATACAACCTATAACGACATTGTATGGTGTCCTATGACCCCTTAGGACACCATATGACCCCCTAGGACACAATACGGTGTCGTAATAGGTCGTATGGTAACCTAAGGGGTCATATGGTGTCTTATGACACATAAGACACCATATGACCCCTTAGGACACCATACGACCTATTACGACACCGTATTGTGTCCTAGGGGGTCATATGGTGTCATAAGACACCATATGACCCCTTAGGACACCATACGACCTATTACGACACCGTATTGTGTCCTATATGACCCCCTAGGACACCATACGACCTATTACGACACCGTATTGTGTCCTAGGGGGTCATATGGTGTCCTAAGGGGTCATAGGACACCATATGACCCCTTATGACACCATACGACCCATAACGACACCTAAGGGGTCATATGGTGTCCTATGGCCCCATAGGACATCATATAACCCCTTTGGTGTCCATATGGCCCATAAAAACACCATATTATGTCCTAAGGGGTCATATGGTGTCCTAAGACACCATATTATGTCCTAAAGAGTCATATGGTTTAATTTTTATGGTTGTGGCTATCAAACTATAGGGCATAGAGTAGAAATTTATCAGAGCTTAACAAATTTCAATGGAAGTCATTTGGTGCTAGCCAAATGAGTTGCACAAAAAAAAGGTTATAGGGTATAGAGTAGAAATTTATTAAAGGTAAAATATTTCAATGGAAGTCATTTGGCGCTAGCCAAATGAGCTTCACAAAAAAAAGGTTATAGGGTATATAGTTAGTGTTTAGTTTAAGGTAAAAAATTTCAATGGAAGTCTTTTGGCTAGCACCATATTTGGTGCTAGCCAAATGAGCTGCACTAAAAAATGGTTATATGGGACCCTTGACCCATGATCCAAGCCCACATTCTCTCATTTTGTCTTCTTTCTGTGCATGATCAGACAAAAAAATGCTTTTTGCATGGTGTTGAAATTTTATGCAAGGTTATTTTATACATTCTCATTTGGTAACATCAAAGAGGAAGAACATAGTTTTTTTATCAAATTTGAATAATTGAGGTAATATTTTCTTGTTTTTAGAATTCAAATACTTATTAAGTGTTATTTTGTTTATATGTTAGATTAAAAGTGTAAGTCAAAATTGATTATAATCCTATTAGATTTACATTAGATTTAACAATGCATTTGAAGGAAGTTGCATAAGAAAATTTATTGTTTAGTGGTTTAAAACAAAATTTGCAATTTCATACATCCTTTTTAAGATCTTATGAAATAATTTAGAAAAGGAGTACATGAAATGGGTTAGTGCAAGAAGATGAGTCCACTTTTTGGCCAAAAAGTGGAAGTGTTTTCCTTGTTTTTCAGATTTTGTCTCACTTGAGCTTAAATTTTGAAACACTTAGAGATTGAATCTTGAAAAAAGTCAGTAATATAAAAGATAGCTCTCTGAGTGTACTTTTCAAATATGTAATTTATTTTAATACCCACATAATAAAAAATAACTTTTTGAATGAAGTTCTAAAAACTATGTTTTAAAAATGCTTGTTTCAGGACCATACCATGCATGTGTACGACCCACACTTTTTGACACAATTAAAATTATTTTCTCAAACCGTTTTGGGAAATGGTTTGTAACACACTGAAGATTGATGAGCATATTTTTCTGTATTTTTTTTTCAAATATTTTTTTTTTAATTAATTTTTTAATGACCGTAATTATCTTTTTAAAAATTTGACGTGTACGACCCACATAATTTGACGTAAACTTAGTATTTTTTGAATTTTTTCTTTTTTAAATTGAAAAGAATTTTGTGTAGATTGATGACATATAATTTTTTTTTCAAAATTCATTAAAATAAATAAGTTATTAAATTAAGAAAATTAGTTAATATTTCAAATTTATGACCCTGATTTAGTATAAATTAAATGAAAAATAGTTAAAATAATCAATTTTTAAATTAATTTACATATTTAGAATCTAGACAGTATAATCTGAAATGGGTTTCAATTCCGTATAAAAATTCTTTGATTAGAGGCACGTAAACTATTTCATTTCATCATATTTGTGCTTTCATTCATGGAGCTTTGAATTTGCAGGTTCATGTCTCAGGTGTGGCTATCCCAGGCCTATCCCGGGCCTAATCCTGAGGCAAGTGGCGGGTTGTGAATTCAAATTTTACATAACGGGCCCCCGTTTTATAAACGGGGGCCCGTTTTATAAACGGGGGCCCGTTTATAAAACGGGGGCCCGTTTCATTTTTTGCCCGTTGGATTTAACAACGGGCCCCCGTTTTAATAACGGGCCCCCGTTTTAAAAACGGGGGCTCGTTGTTAAAATAACGGGGGCCCGTTATTAAAATAACCGTTGCTGTAAAAAAAAACCAGATTGCATCGATTTACTACACTATCATTGAAATCCGTACTGACAAAGATTTTTTACATCATTTGGCAGTACTTTTTAATATTTTTTACGCGATTTTTTGAAGACAAGTTTGTAAAAATGGGTTCTAAGCAACGTCAAAAGAAAAAAAAGAGGACAATGACAGTGGATGAAATTCAAGCACAAAGAGAGAAGGAGGCAAAACGCCAAAGAGATCGAAGATCACAACAACGGCAATTGAATAACACTTTTGAAGCATCTAGTTCAGTGCCCGTTGTAGATGAGACCATTGAAGACATCATGATGGATGCAAGAAATATAGAACCACACACGGGTATGACTGTTGATGCAAATGTTGATGTGGATACGAATCCTGGTATGTTTTTAAATCCTGATGACTATGATGCCAATCAAATTGCTGATTTAAATGAAGCTGGATATAAATTTCATACACCAATACGAAAAGAAATAAAAATTGAAAATATTACACCACCATCTCTAAAAGAAAATGAATGTAATTTGTTTACTATTGATAGCAATGTGCTAGATAATCTTAATGGGTTAGTTTCTTGGAGACAAATCAGAACACATGCAAACAAATTATATAAACAATTTTTCTATAATAAAAAGTTAGGATTCCAATGTCAATTAATGCTACAATTAATAAAAATGTTAAAAATGCGTAAAGTCATGAAAAAAATAGGTATTTATGCAAAACCAAAAAGAAAAGATGAATCATATAAGCAAGTTGTATCTACTGTTGCCAGTGCCATCGATTCTATAGGAAAAACAAGTCGATCTAAAGATAAGAATGCAGCACGTAGAGTTATAACGACTGCTATAGTTGACAAAATGATTGTTAATAAAAGAATGTTAAGTGATATAAGTGGCTATTTGAACTTACATCGTAGAACCTTGTCAAGAGCGGCCAAAAGAAGAGACACAATTGAAATTGATCCACTAAACCATTGTTGGAGTTTTAGTGGTAGACTTCAAAGGTCGGACATGAAATTAAATGATGAAACTAAACAATTAATTACAAAATTTTGGCATGATAACACTAGAGTTTCATCAAATGTTAGATATGTTTTAAAGTTAAGGGTGGGATCAAAAATTTGTGATCCTCATCCAAAACATCTTCTTGACATGACTCAAACTGAATTCTTTAAAAAATTTAGTGATGAATCTGTGTTAATGAATTTACGAATTAGTCAAAGATCATTTGAAAAATGCAAACCCTGGTATGTTAAAATCAATAAACAAAGAATATCTTGTTGTTGTAAAACTCATGTCCAGTTTCGTTACTATTATGATGTTTTTCGATATATTTGTTGTATGTTGCATGGTAATGATCTTGTGCAGGATTTTGGTGTTTATGTTCCACCTGAAACTATAAAAGATTTTATTGGAAGTTTATTTTGTAAACCACCTAATGAACAATTATTTCTTTCCAGTTCATGCATTTATGGTCTTTGCAATTTATGTGGTAACTATTCTTCGATAGGTGAATGTTTGCATGAACATGTTTCATCTGAGTTTGGACAAAAAATGGTTGATGTTAGGAGATTTAAAAATATAGAATACCCTCTAAAGGATGGAAAGATGGGGAAACGTTTAGAATTGATTACAGAACAGAATAGTGTGAATGCATTTATTAGTGAGTTTAAAACTCATATTGTTCCAAAATATGTGAAACATTCCCAACATTCCCGATGGCTTGATGGATAGTTTCGCATATGCAAGAACACATTTCCAATTGGAACAATAGCATCAGTTGTGGATTTTGCAGAAAATTATACTCTAAAACCACAAGAGGAAACTCAATCACAATACTACAACTCAGTGCAAGTGGCCATATTTGTGCACATTATATATAGACATGACCATGACAGTACAGAAGATAACAGAAAATTTTTGAGGGAGTATCATTTCTATGTTAGTGATAATCGATTACACTCTTCAGAGTTTGTCCAACATTGTTTCGAGGTATTTTATGATAATCGCAAGGAAAGAGAAATTGACATGAAACAACATATGATATGGTCAGATAACTGCACTGGACAATTCAAAAATGCAAGAATGTTTTATTGGCTATGCAAAGTTCACAAGATAACCAATGTCCAACATTTATGGAGTTTTTTTGAAGCGGGACATGGTAAGGGGGAACACGATGGAGCCGGTGCCTGTATAAAAAGAGCTCTTGCTAGAGAACAATTGAAATTCAAGGATGCAGTGAAATTCAGAGATGCTCGTGCAGTTGTAGATTGGTGCAATTCAAAGTTGTCAAAAGGATCAACTGAAAACTCTGCAATTCGACGTTTCTTCTAGTTGATAGAGGAAGATAGTATTCCTATTCGGCATGATTGTAATACCATCATTGGATCAGCTAAATGGCATTCATTTAAGAGTTCTAATTCAAACACATGGACTATATTCACAAGGCAACTTGCTTGCTTTTGTCAGTTTTGTGTTTTCGGAGATTGGGAATTTTGTGAGAATAAAGAATGGGTTGAAGAATGGCAACAAAGATCATTGACACCCATAGATGCAAATGATCCGCATGAAAGAACTGATGAAGATATGGATCAAATGTTTGCATCAAATGACTATGATCGCATTTCAGATCTTATACAACAAGGTAAAATTATTTTTGAAATTTGTTTTGATTTATTAAATAGTACATAAATTTATGAAATCTTATAGTGTATATTTTTGTTTTTATTTCTCATTAAATATTAAAATAAAATTGTTTTGTGCACAGGACATGTCTATGCTGTTGTTGCACCAGAGGACAATGAAGAGGGGACAGAGTATTGGTTGGCTCGATGTGTAGAGCCAAAACATAAGCTAACTACTCCTCGAGTAGATGATGATGGTTATGACTATCCAGCAGGATCTGTGGTTGTTGTTGGCACTTGGCTACGCAAATATCTAACAAGAAAGAATGGATTGCCTGCATTTGAAGATTATACATTACTCACATTTGGTAGTGGCAACTAATATAAAATTGGATAGATATCGTGGCAGGCCTGCTAATAAACAATTATGGACTCTCTCTATGGAAGAGCATGAGACAATTATAGATGCTTTGCAAAAGAGAGAGGATGCAGATGGTATAACGGAATAAATCTAGTAAAATTTTGTTTCAGGTCTACCACAAGTAGAAGGCATCAATGAAAACAAAGTTATTTAAATAGACTGTTTATTTTATTTTAGATATGTCTTCTTGATTACATTTTGTGTACAATATACATAAATGAGAGACTACTGGTCAAATTTATGAATGAGATAATTGTGTTTTAATCAAGTTCTATTCATTATATTTGTTAAATGATACTTTTTGATTTAGAATATGTTATAATTGTAAGATATGTTTCGATACTTAGTTCATGATGTATGCACATGTAGTTTATCTAATCACAAGAACTATTTAAATAAAATTCCAAAAATAAAATTACAAGTCCACATAATGCCTATAAAGTTGTTTAAGCACAACTTCCATAAATAAAATTTCAAGTCCACATAATATATAAAGTATGCGCAAAATTTCAAGTCCACATAATTTCAAGTCAATATATATGATCTAATGTGCACATAATTTCAAGTCCACATAATATCTAATGCGCACAATACACATAAAGTATGCACATAATATATATGATCTAATCCTATTATGAAACTATCCATATATATAAAGTATGTGTGTGCACGTGTAAACAAATATGTAAAGCCCGTAAAATAGTACATATCAGAGCCAAATAAACAGTAAAATTTCAAGTCCACATAATCCATATAATATCTAATCCATATATATGTCTATATGGTAACATGATGTTCACTCCACATAATATCTAATGTGCGCAAAATATATAAAGTATGCACAAAATATATATGATCTAATCCTATTATGCAACTATCCATATATATAAAGTATGTGCATGTGTAAACAAATGTGTAAAGTCCATAAAAAAGTACATATCAAAGCCAAATAAATAGTAAAATCTAAGTGCTATCATCAATAACATCTCGTGGTCTCTTGTCCCCAGGACGTGGTCCAGATCCACCTGTCTCATGCTGTACAATAAAAAAATAATATTAAAATATTACTTGAAATTAACTATTAAAAGAATCATTTATCAAATATAGTAGAATTCGTAAATTAAGTTACAAACTTACCATATGCTCATCAGATCCTGTAGCAGTATCTCTCTTGTCCCCACGACGTGGTCCAGATCCACCTGTCTCATGCTGTACAATAAAAAAATAATATTAAAATATTACTTGAAATTAACTATAAAAAGAATCATTTATCAAATATAGTAGAATTCATAAATTAAGTTACAAACTTACCATATGCTCATCAGATCCTGTAGCAGTATCTCTCTTGTCCCCGGGACGTGGTCCAGATCCACCTGTCTCATGCTGTACAATAAAAAAATAATATTAAAATATTACTTGAAATTAACTATTAAAAGAATCATTTATCAAATATAGTAGAATTCATAAATTAAGTTACAAACTTACCATATGCTCATCAAACCCTCTAGCAGTATCTCCTCTAGCAGTATCTTGTGCAGTATCAACACCAAATGCAGTGCTAGCTAACTCCTGTACAAGGTCAAATTCAAAGTGTCCAATTAAATCTTAAATTAAGAGTCAAAATAAGATCAAATTAAGTATTACATATTAATACCTCAAAGGATGTCGATGTGTGTTCAAATTGGCTCTGATCAAAATTATGAGGATAACCTATCCTAATGGTAGTATCCACCTGCATACATGCATTTAATGAAATCATTTTTAGTGAACATATATATGTGTACTAAATAATTTCAAGTTAAGTTACAATATTGTAAGAGTTCATATTTAAGTTAAGAATTATAAGATACATACCATAGATGGTGTCACAATAGTCAAACCCTCTTCTCGATGTGATGTAGAGGGTCCCTCATGACCTGAATCCTGGAGAAAGAAGCATTCAATGTATCAACATGAAAATTTATATAATATACGACGATAGCATATTAACTTAAAAAGATCTAGTACAATGTCTAGATAGAAATTTATACTATACCCCATAAGGTGTGCCGAGTTGTCTTCCAGTAGATGCAATATTGACTCTAATATTAGGCGTAGTCCTTATCTACATAAACAAAATTTATTTAATGAAGTATTAGATTGTATAAAAAAAGAGATGCACTTAGTTTATACCTATATTTAATGAAGTACATAAAAAGATTGACATGTACATGTATATATATCTATACCTGGTCAAGATGAACATCCGAGCAAAGAAAATCCATATAAGATGTCATCGTACTATCATCTGTTGCATCATGCTCATCTGGAACTGAAGTAGATCCTGCAGTAGTAGTAGGACCTACACACGTCTCATGACAACTCAAACACATATGTGGCAACCATCGAGGAGCAGATGCCATGTGAGCAGCTTGCTCACTCAGGTTACCTGTGAGGGAAGTCAAAGCATCTAATGTTGAAATGAATGATGTATTTTGGACATCTGTAGGAATCGATGGAGAAACAAGTGGAACTATGGGTGGATCCGGTAGGGGATTATTACTCCGTGCCCCTAATCTATGCTGTGGCATTCCACGACCAACACCCTGGAATGACTTAATATCAAAATAATTTGGTTTTTGGTTCATTACAAACTCATAGTATAATTTCTTCAAAAAATAAAAAGGGACCTCATAATTACGATGTGGTGGATAATCAAAAACCATCCACCATCTATCCCAAAAGTATCTAGCCATTTCTGGATGCACACACCACCTAATTGAAATTCTTTTCTGGTTAGGTTGCATTGGTTCTCTTGTTTTTGGGTTGGTAAAATATGGACATAAATGAGCTTTGGTTATTTTCAAATCTGTGATTTGTCTATAAGTTAAACCATCGGCATAAAAATCACGCAACTCTTGTCGTCGTCTATGAAATTGATCTAATTGAGAATCAACAGATCTAACTAACTCGACAATAGTTTGCATTGATTTTGCAAACTCTACAAGATGGGGTGGCGTGACTTGCTCATTTTGGATAGCAGCAATGTTTTGTTCAATCACTTGTAGGTTTTCATTAATTCGTTCTCTTAAACGAATTTCATCCAATCTAGGGGGTTGTGGTGGTGGTGGTGGTGGTGGAGGAGGAGGAGGGGGTTGTGGTGGGGGATTTTCACCTAATAGTTCATCTATGTCAAAAACATCCATGATAGCAAAGAACTCCTGCATATATAAAGATATACATGAATTATATACAACTCTATGTCAAAGAAGAATCTATTTTACTAAATTAAAAAAAACCATTTATAAATAGTAACATTTCTATGTTGTTGAATGAGATACACATGAAATATATAATATAATATTGAACTTAAAAAAATATACATGTACATACTATTGAATCTTGAAATATAAAATTTGCGCACAAAACTTAATAAAAACTTTCAATGAAACATCATAAATCTATTATATATTCAATTTAATAAATTCATTTCTTGTAAAATGCATCAACTATTAAAATCAATATAAAATATTTCATACATAAGATCAATAAAGAAGTGAGAAATAAGATGATCCTCCTTCTAGTGTAAGAATATATAGCATGGAAACAATATTACTAAGACAACATAATATTTTGTTAACTTTAACTTAAAGTTATTTTGAAAAATGCAAGTGTGTGTTTGGATGCTCCATATTTCTAGTGTTTTAGTGTACGCATGATAATTTATTAGAATTCAATTACATAGTTTTGAGATAATTGTCATCAATTCACATTACATTGATTAGTCTTCAAACAATCTTAAAAAAAAACTAATCTCACATGACTATAAATGACATACTTAAAACATATTATATTCTAAGTGGTTGTCATGTAAAGACAAAACATCAAAACTTTTGAAGAGTTAAGCATATTTCACCATTAAATTTCTCCCATAATCAAATCTACACAAGATTATAATTTACAAAAGGTCTTCAAAAAATATTATTTCCTATAAATCATTTATTATAAAACTCCGCAATCATTTGTTTTCATATATAATCTTTCTATAAAATTTAAGATATCAATCCATACACAAATTCTCTTACAAAGTTGAATAAGAAATGAAGGATAGAGGATTAAATACTAAGATTGTTTTGAGAGATCAATGGAGTAGATTGATTGAAAGGATTGTGTGCATTAGAAGCTTCCAAGTGGCAACTTAAATGTTTGGTGCACATGAGGAGTTCATGATCCAAGAAAGTTTTGAGGAAAAGGTCTTCTTAGGGGCGTATACACCAAGATGTTGTAAAAAAAGGTAGCCAAATGACCAAAAAAAGATAAACACGAGTGTGTTATTGGGAAATTCATTTAACGCATTTGAGGTCTTTTTTGTAGTGTTTTTTTCTTACACTATACTAGGCTTGTTTACACTATCGTAGGTTCATTAGGACTATCCTAGGTTCATTAGGATTGTCCCAAGTTCATTATTGCTTTCTTAGGCTCATTAGGACTTTCTTAGGTTCATTAAGACTACCCTACATTCATTAGGATCATTTGAGGCTCATTGGGACTATCATATGTTCATTGTGATTGTCCTAGGTTCATTAATTTAATTCATGTGTTCATTAGGACTATCTCACGTTCTCAAATAGCTTCAACTAATATATTAAATTAACTATTTTAAAAAAAAATGGCTCCTTAACAATTTAATATTATATACTGATGCTCTGCAAAAAGGATTAGAAAATCTGTTTGATGGCAACACACACAAGAGCACAAGAAACAAACGTTAGTGTTAGCAACAAAAGATTATCCTAAACAGGCATATCAAGAGAGATATTAAGCATGAAATAGAAAGCATATAAACATAAAATGAAATAGCTAATCAAGATGCTCATAGTTGCTCCTCCCTTGTTCCTCTCCTCTCCAAGTCCCAAATGAGTGTAGCTCTCAGCAGCTTTTTGCACTATGGATGCTTATGGAGGATTGAGATTTAATACTAAGCTTCAAATATGAAATGAAAAGCTAAATACTATGCTAGAGTAGATAGTGATGCTATGAAAAAGCTCTATGCTAATGCCAGTATAACAACAATACTCTAAAATGCTTCTCCTTTTGCTTGAGGAGAAGGGTTCTATTTATAGAAGAAATAGGGAAATGAAGGGTTAAGATTGAGCAATCTTAACAAGGGTTAGGATTGAAAGTTGGGGATCCATGTGCACAATTGACACCAATAAAATGGTGACAAGTTTCAACATAGGATTGGGTTGAGAGAAGAGGTTGGAGGCATTAAAGGCCTGAGAAGACCTCATGGTTATCTAGAAGGTAAGGGTCAAGTCTAAATTAAGATTACCCATTGGATTAAGAGTTAATCCAAGGATAAACCTTTGTGCAAATGTTTAAGAGATAATCATGGTCAAAGCATTAATGGCCTGATGAGACCTTTGGGTTGGGTAGAGGTTGAGTCAAAACAAATGTTTTAACCATGTGGGAGGGTTGAATTAACCATTAATGGTTATTGGAGACTTTGGGGATTAAGTGGTTGAAGGTTGAAAGCTTTCAAAGGTTATCCAAGACTTTGAGGGTTAATTTGTTGAACACACAAAGCATTAATTGCTTTTCAAAGACTTTGGAGTCTTTGAGAAGTGACTCCAATTTGCTTAGGAATGTGACAATATTTAGGGGATGGATTAGGCTAATTAGGAAGGGTTTAGAAGAATTTAGAAGGGGTTTAGGCATGCAAGTGGATTTTGTAGGAAAATGCAAGTGGGAGAAATTTTGGTATTTTCAATTAAAATAAAATCATTTATTTCAATTAAATGGTGTAAGTTGCATTTGGATAAATATTCAAATAAATATTAATTTATTTAAATGAGAAAAATGAAGATAAAGCATTAAAATGCTTGAAGACTTTGAGGGAAACCATTAAAGGCTTGAAGACTTTAAGGAAAACCATTAAAGTCTTAAGAAGATTATAGAAGGAAGCCATCAAGTTTGAAGACTTTAAAGCCATCAAGTTTGACTACTTTAAGGGAAACCATTAAAGGTTTCAAGTGGGTGAGGATAAATAAGATTTTAAATAAATAATTTATTTAAAATAGTTGTGCAACTTGCTTTTGTAGGAAAATACAAGTGGGTGGAGGATAAAGGTGATTTAAATAAATGATTTATTTAAAATAATTGTGCAACTTGCATTTGTAGGAAAATGCAAGTGGGTGGAGGATAAAGGTGATTTAAATAAATGATTTATTTATTTAAATGTGAGAGGTGGGATTTTGGAGGATTTAAATAAATATTAATTTATTTAAATGTGAGAGAAGATTTAATTAAATAAATATGATTTATTTATTTAATTAATTGTCTGAATTTGGTTAAGTGAATTAAATCAAATAAATTGAATAATTTATTTAATTAATAGGAGAAGAGGGTTAAGATGAATTAATTAAATATTAATTTAATTAATTCATTAATTGATGGTTAAATAATCAAATAAATACTAAGTATTCATTTAATTAAGTGGACAGATTTATGTGACTACATTTGCCCCTCTTTGAGACGGTGCAGTTTATCGCGTCGTTTCAAAGAAAGAAAAAATAGGTGTGAAGAAATGCCCCATAAAATGTAAATTTAATGGGTGGTATGCCCCCTCGAGAGATGGGCCGAAATTTTTTGAAAAATCGGGCGATCTCTCGAAAAAGAATGAAAAGCGGAGGGGAGGTAGAATAGAAGAAATTAGAACTAATGATGAAAGAATGGGAGAAAATGGAGTGAATATGAAGAAACAACAAGCCAGCGAGTACCCTGAGGTCATGCAAGAGATACATAGCAGATGTAGTGTGGGGTTTTGATTGATGCTATACAATTGATCAAAATTGGTTGGACAATCTGGTGCAATCGGTTGAATTGCCCCGGTCAAGTCAAAGCGTGACAGTTGATGTCAGTTGGTCGCTTGGACATGATAAAGTCTGAGTAAGTGAATCAAAGTGACCTGATGGTGACTTAGACAATTGATGTAATTGCCCGATGAAGTCAAGGTATATGAAGCAAAATACTCGTTGAGACGTAGACAATTGATGTAATTGTCCGTTGGATTGTGTTTGATTGGTTGATCAATTGATAGTGTGTGCGTGTGATGGATGGTTGTGGGGAATCATGGCAACCCCGTTGAGACTAGGTCATTGTGATAAATGCCTGATGTAGTCTAGGATTACCATAATCGATTACCTGTTGAGACCCGAAGATACTTGATCAGAGTATCTGTTGATAGTCTAGGTGTGTGGGAGTCGATGTATCTATGTAGACAGAGTAACTGGCTTAATTTTGTGGATGAGTGAGGATGGGAAGCGATGAAGGGATTAGGATGATGTTGATGATCAAGATAGGGAGGGTGAGGGGGGATTTGATGTTAGATAGAAGATATGGAGGACTAGGACCGAGTCCTATGGAAGAAGATGAGTAAAATAGAGTATGCATTATTATGACTACGTATGCATGATATGCAGCTATTATGAATGTATGGATGGGTGGAATGCAACGAAATGCAATATATACAAATGAGATGGAATGACGATCCATGGTGCTTTATTTTTCATCATTGAGCTTTAAAATGTTGTAAGAAAATACAAGCAACTTGACATAAAGATTCAAGATGACCAGAGTATTTCTTACATGGATTTTTATATAGCAAGTTAATACAAGCAACTTGATATAATGGATCAAGTTGACCTGAGTATTGCTTGCGGAACAGATAAGGATTATCTCCTTTCATGCATGACTTGGAACGTCCTCCTTGATCTTAGGCTGATCATATCCTGAGACAAGTGCATACCGTAATAAGAGATAAAACCTTTATCCAAATTGGATGAGGAGGAACCAAAGAATGAGCATTGTACCTGTAAACAAACAATATATACATAAAGAATAAAGAATATGGATCTTTGGTAATGGTTCATGCTCATATGGTCGAGATATACGCTGTAGTCAGCAAGCCGTAGTGATCTATGACTGCATTTGGCATAAGATCACGTAGCTTGGTGAACTGCCCACGTAGACACCATTAGTACATGCCCCAGAACTTCATCGGAAATAATGCACAAACGATACAAAACAATGTTGAAAAGATCCCGATACAGATAAACAAATGAATTACTCACAAATCAACCAAGTATTTGACAGCCTAACAGAATTTTCTTGTCAAAGAAAACATCATCTTGTCTTTGTTTTGGTAAGGAAGGATGCATCCTTGTTTTTAAAGACAGTTTCTGATTTGTTGGATGTGGATTGTGTGGTCGATTGATAAATGGTCATTGTGTGAGTACTGTGTTAATGTTGGTTTTGCATCTACTTGAATGAATATGTACAAGGTGTTGCCATGTTTTGGTGTGATTTTCGATGGGTTTTTCGATGTTTTTGGATTTTGTGTAATAGTTTTTGAATGTTTTTGGATATTTTTGCGAGATATTTTTGAATGTTTTTGGATTTTTGATGATTGTTTGAATGAAGAACTTAATGAATCATAAGACAATGTAGAATCCACTTCCATCAATAGGTTAAAGGCATTGCCCCCAGTTTTAGACATGACTATGAAAAAGCGGGATGCAAGATGTATGGAGTACTATCATAATTGCAGAGGAATAACAAGCCATGGTTGATGGATGGATGGATGTATGTATGAAGTAGATGTGATCGCAACAAGTTTGAAAGACAATGGAGCCATAGCCTTTACGAGTGGCGCCTGTTTGCCAGGTTTTCACCATCGTTCTTACCCAAGGTGCCACCGGAGTGGTTGTTCACCGTTTGGATGCATGATTTTTCTTTACTTTTTTGAATGTTTTTATATTTTCTTCAGGACATTTTTCTGAATGTTTTTTGGTATTTTCTGATAGGCAGGGGAGCCTGATGCTCTGTACAGCTTATGTGTAAAACCGTTTGAGGTGCATGCTGTTGATTGGATCTGCGAGCGGTTCTCCATCTGATGTAGCCAACTGATATGCCCCGGACCCAAATACAGCAGTGACAACATATGGGCCTAGCCAATTTGATTCAAACTTGCCTTGATGTTCTCTGTTTGGTTGGTTGCGAGGATTCTCTCGAAGAACAAGATCACCTACCTCAAATGTACGAGATCTAACTCGGTGATTGTAGCTTCTACTCATGCGCTGCTGATAGGCTTTGAGGTGATTGTATGCAGCTTGTCGCTTCTCATCAAGTAACTCCAAGTCCTGAAGACGGGATACTCTGTATGCTTCATCATCAATGAGATTGTGCAATGAAACTCGTAATGATGGTATCTCGACCTCAATAGGCAAGATAGCTTCTGCACCATAGACCAATGAATAAGGAGTTGCACCTGTAGGGGTTCGAATGCTAGTTCGATATGCCCATAGCGCTGGATTCAATTGAAAATGCCAATCACGACCGGCATCATTGACTGTCTTCTTTAGGATTCTTAATATGTTTTTATTGGATGCTTCGGCCTGACCATTGCCTTGTGGGTAATAGGGAGTGGAAAAGCGGTGTTGGATATGAAATTTCTCACAAAGCTCACGGACATCCTGATTTTTGAAAGGAAGACCGTTATCTGTGACAATGGACATGGGCACACCATACCGGCAGATGATGTAATTGAGGATGAATGAGGCGATCTGCTTGCCGGTGACTTGGGTAAGTGGAACAGCTTCGATCCACTTGGTGAAATATTCGGTGGCGGTAATAATGAATTTATGGCCATTGGATGAAGATGGATGGATTTTACCCACAAGATCAAGACCCCATTGACAAAAAGGCCACGGTGTTGTGATTGGTTGTAGTTCTTGAGCTGGTGCATGTATTAGGTCGCCATGAACTTGACATTTTTTGCACTTCCTGACAAAGTAGTAGGAATCCTTTTCCATAGATGGCCAATAGTATCCAGCTCGCATGATCTTCTTGGCTAGTGATGGACCACTTGAGTGAGTCCCGCAAATTCCTTCATGTACCTCTTCCAAAGCCTTTGTTATCTCACCTTGTTCTAGACATCGAAGGAGAGTACCATCAAGACTGCGTCGGTATAGGGTTTCGGCAATAATGGTATATCGAGCAGTTTGGCGAATGAAGGTTTTACGTTGGTTATTTGATTGGTTGGGAGGAAGGGTGTGATCACGGAGATAGGTGTAGAACTCACCATACCATGGGGATTCTGAACTGACAAGGCGACATATCATCTCAGATTCGGGGATATCATAAGCGGGGATCCAAAGTTGTTCTACCAAGAACTCGTAGCGTGTTGAATTCTGTGGAAGATCTAGTAGAGATGCGATGGTAGCCATGGCATCAGCAGCTCGATTCTGATCTCTTGGTATCTGCTCAAAAGTGATAGTAGTAAATGATGTTTTTAGATTGTCCACCATTTGCTTGTATGGCATGAGTTTATCATCTTTGGTCTGATATTCATCTGTTGCTTGTCGAATGACTAGTTGGGAATCGCCATATACTTGTAGTTCTTGTAATTTCCATTGTATGGCTAATCTGAGTCCTGTGATCAAAGCCTCATACTCTGCTATGTTGTTTGTGCATGGAAATGTGAGCCTGTAAGACTTCGGGATGCTATCACCTTGAGGTGTGATAAACAGAATGCCTGCCCCCGAGCCATGCCTAGTGTATGAACCATCAAAATATAGTTTCCATGACTGTGCTTTTGTAATCATGAATATCTCTTCATCTGGAAAATTGGAAATGAGAGGATGATCACCTATGAGAGGTGCATCGGCCAACTGATCTGCAATAACTTGCCCTTTGATAGCCTTACGGTCCACATACTCAATATCAAATTCACTTAGAATCATCACCCATTTGGCTAAGCGACCTGTCAATGCTGCTTTGCTGAGTAAATACTTGAGTGGATCAATCTTTGCAATGAGTTGTACCTTGTGTGTTAACAGATAGTGCCTCAGTTTAGTGGCTGCCAAGATTACTGCTAGGCAAGCTCGCTCAATAGGTGTGTAATTGAGTTCATAGCCCACCAGTGTGCGAGAGATGTAGTAAATAGCACACTCTTTACCTTCTGCATTATGTTGTGCCAGTAGTACACCCAATGCTGTACTTGTCGCTGAGATATAAAGTAACAACGGTCTACTTGGATCTGGTGGCATCAACAATGGTGGATTCATGAGATAGTCTTTAAGCGCCTGAAATGCTTGCTGGCATCTGTCATCCCACTGAAAGCGGATGTTCTTGTGTAGCAGGTGTGTGAATGGGTGACACTTATCAGCCAATTGTGCAATGAATCTGCGGATAGATTGAAGCCATCCTTGTAGTGTTCTTAGCTGACTGATATTCCTTGGAGGTGGCATGTCCATGATTGCCTTAACCTTTGCTGGATCGACCTCAATGCCTTTGCTTGAGACAATGTATCCTAGAAGTTTCCCGGAGGTCACTCCGAAGACACATTTCTTTGGGTTGAGTCGAACATGATATTGTTCCAGTCTATCAAAGATTTTATCTAAGATGTGAAGATGTCCTTCTCTAGTAAGTGATTTTGCTAGTAAATCATCCACATAATCTTCCATCATAGTATGCATCATGTCATGGAAGATGGTGGTCATTGCTCTTTGATAGGTTGCTCCTGCATTCTTTAGACCAAAAGGCATTACATTCCAGCAGTATGTGCCCCATGGACATGTGAAGGCTGTCTTATGTTGGTCCTCTGGTGCGATCTTTATTTGATTGTATCCTGAAAAGCCATCCATGAGTGAAAGCATGGCATGTCCTGCTGTCAAATCCACTATGATGTCGATATTTGGTAGAGGGAAATCATCCTTAGGACATGCCTTATTTAGATCTCTGAAGTCAGTACAAATGCGGATGCCCCCTTTTGGTTTGCCAACTGGTACAATGTTGGAGATCCATTCTGCATAATCAATTGGTCTAATGAAACCAACATCCAGGAGTTTCTTGAGTTCTGTTTTGACTAGCACGGCAATCTGAGGATGCATCTTACGAAGCTTCTGCTTGACAGGTTTGGCTCCTTTTGCTACTGTGAGATGATGCATGACTAAATCAGGATCAAGCCCAGGCATGTCTGCATATGACCATGCAAAGTTGATCTGACGCTTCTGGAAGAACTCTATGAATTGAGGTTGTTCCTCTGGAGTGAGAAGAGATGCCAGATGTATGATATGAGGGTTTTCAGGAGTCCCCACATTGTATTCATTGGTTTCCTCGATAAGAATCGTTGATCGTTCCTGTTGTGTACTAGCAGGGAGAATGTCAAACCCTTCATCCTCAGGCGCCTCAGAGAGGTTTTCACCGTTGGATACGCTCTTTCTTTTTACTTTTGTGGGATCAAACAGTGCCACAGTGTGGTTTTCACTGGAAGATCCATGTTTTATTGTTATATTTTTGCAGCTGAAGGGTTTGGCATCTGCCCCGAAGTATGCTGCGCTATTAAGTTGAATGGCGAATCCAGCTTTGTGATCCCCGCTTGGTAGATTATCCCTTAATTCCAAAAAGTCAATGATAGCCTCATCGTTTTGGAAGAGGTCAAGACATGGGGGATTTGGTTGGTTCCATTCGATGAGTTCAGGGTGGACAATGGGCATTACGTCATCGATTAGGTTAAGTGCGGGAGATGTATCAGTGAGGGTTAAGACAGTGTGGTGAAGGTCGTTGATGGTACTCTCCCTGTCAGAATCAGGTGTAGGATGAGACGTAGGGTCTATGGAAGATGTTTCCAGCTCAGGTACCCAAGTGGTCTTTATCTGTGCTTCTCCGTAAACAGGGATGTCTTTGCGGGGTGGAGGTGGTGATGTGTCTTCCTCATCTGAAGTGTTAAGTTGCACTGAATCGAATTCCCACTCATGTGAGTCGGTCTCTGAATCACTCTCCAGCATCCGATTGCTATACCATACTGGGATGTCTTTGGAGTTAAACACGGCAGGTGTGATTGGTTTATGTATCCTTGTAGTGATCGGTGCTGCAGGAATTGTGATGGGGTTTAATGGATTTGTCACTGGAAGTATCGGTAATGGTGACTCAGTGGCTTCTGCTGGAACTACTGGTGCCATAGATGCTGCTGCGGGTTCCAATATAGTTGCTGCTACAAATGGTGTTGCTGATAGGATTACTGGTTCGTTTGATGGGATGAGTGACATTGGTGATGGTGGAGTTGTGAGCCTTGAGGGGGCAGTGGGGATAGTGCTTGATGGTGCTTTGATTATGAAAGGTATCCTCTTTGCAGTAGGTGGGCAAAATGGTTTGCTGGGTTTTCCTTTGAATCTGAGTTTAGGAAGGATCTCTTTTTCAAAGCCAAGGCCTGTATTACCTTTGGGCTTGAATTCTGGTAGTAGAGGTTCGTGTCGTCCTTGTTTGCAGTATCCCAAAGCACTTTGACCATCATATCCCATTCTTTGCATAATGAGGAGGCCTTTGCCATATTTTTCCGTAGGAAGTGTAACTTGCGGTTTGTCAGTGGTGATGGGATCTTTATAGATCCAGTCCGCCAGGTCCTCATCTTGTGTCTCTTCCTCTTGACTCTTTCCAAGAATGAAAGGCATTAAGGCACATGGAGGCGTGATTAGTGGTTGCTGGAGCAACTGCTGTGGTTTACCATGTGTTCTAGGAGAAGTGGGCATTTGTCCCACACAAAAGAGCTGACTCAAGTTGTATTCTCCAGGACCTTCCTCTGCGATTTTCATCTTAAGCTTTTCTTGCTTGGGTATAGGGGTGTTTGAACTAGCAAGAGAGGCGGGATTTACATATGATGTGGAGGAAATGGCTTCCCTATTATTAGGAACAGTAATCTCTGGTTGATGGCTGATATTATGGCAAAAAGCAAAGGGATTTGCGTCGCCCAGGATTGTGATCTCTGCACCGTTATGTGGGAACTTGATACATTGATGGTAGGTAGATGGAACAGCTTGCATGGCATGTATCCAAGGTCTCCCTAATAATAGATTATATGGCAGAGGAAGGTCCAGAACCTGACAAATGATATGCTTTACCACAGGGCCCACTCGGATTGGTAGTACCACAGCTCCTTTGGATGAACGCTCTGCATCATCATAGGCTTTGATGGTGATCTTCTTACAAGGATCCACTGATTCTATTGCATATCCCAATGCTGTGACCAACTGTAGTGTGCAAATGTTTAGGCCCGCTCCATTATCGATCAAGACTCGCTTGATCCTGTGTTGGTTGACGAAGCCTTCAATGTGGAGTGAGGCGTTATGAGGTTGCTGGAAGGAAGAGTTGTCACTTTCAGAAAAAGTGAGACAAGGTGATGACTTTAGACTTCCAACCATGGCTTGAAATTGGTCCGTATTTAGATTTGCAGGGACTGACGCCTCTTGGAGTGGTTGATCCAAGATTGTTTTATGAGATGGTGATAGGCGTAATAGCTCTAAAATGGAAATGAGCGCAGAGGTTTTATCTAATTGTTCCACAAGGTTATATTGCTTTGGGGCGGAGGTGGTGCCTTGTGGAGCTGCCTTGATGGTAACTTTGCCGCGACGCGTAACAACATTGCAATTTGAGGTGGGATTTTTGAAGGTTATGGTTGCAATTTGTTCACTGGCATCATACAGGTGATTGACAGTGTAATTATACGCAGCTTGCGTATAATCAGTGGTATCAGTGCCTCGCCGGGAAGTGGAAGGACCCCTTTGATCTTGTGATGGAAGTGGATCCTTGAACATCTGATGATCATTATTGGTTGTTTTTGGGTCATGCCCTTCAATTTCAATTTCTCCTCGATCAATAAGATCCTGAATGAGATCTTTCAATCGGTGACAATTACTTGTCTTGTGTCCTCTTCCTTGATGGAACTCACAGTGTTCAGTATCTTTCCACCATGCTGGTTTGACTTGAGGCTCATAGTTTGATAGCTTAGGTAGAGTGACCAAATTTTGAGAGAGGAGTTGTCGCAACACTGTTTCAATGGGTTCCCCTAAGGGAGTGTAAGTGCGTTTTTGTTTTTGTGGACGAGGTCTTGGTTCATCTTGAGATGTGATGCGACCTTGATTAGGAGGACCATGTGTATTATTTTGAGGTGGAGGATTTTGTCCTGCAAACCGAACCATAGGTTGTGCATTTTGGACAGTCCTGGCATCCACAACTCCATCATTGACGATATTCTTATTCTTGTTCCAGAAGTTCGGTTTATCGCTATTGAAGCGCGGGCGAGGAGCATCTTTTGGTTCATTAAAGATTTTGATGAGTCCTTTTTTGATGAGTGCCCTTTCACATTTTATACCCTTGGTGATCATATCGTTAAAAGAGTCTGTGTCTTTGACATCCAGGTGAAATTCCATTTCTTCGTTTAAGTTGGAAATGAAAATTTCCACTAGTTCTTGTTCAGGTAACTGAAGAGAACGTCTGCTAGACATTTGGCGCCATCGTTGCAGGAATACTGAGAATAATTCACCTGGTTTTTGTTTGGTGTTGCATAGATCAGCCATGGTGATGTCGCGTTCAATATTATAAGAGTAATGAGATAGGAACTTCTGGATGAGTTCCTCAAATGTTCTAATGCCACCTGGAAGTCGGGAAAACCATGATGTGGTTGTTCCTCCCAAGCTTTGGGGAAAAAGGCGCATTAGGTATGTGTCCTCATAAGCTACTTCAAGACAAGCAGAATGAAATTCTCGGACATGATCACGGGGATCCCCCTTTCCTCTATATTTTTCAAATTTGGGTGTTTCAAACCCGCGTGGAAAGGGTGGCATATAAAGATTCCTATCAAACGGATAGGGACAGATGTCGTTAAGTGAAAATTGATTGGTCTTAACACCACTATGAAGTTGTTGGGCGAGATTCGCGACTTGTTGCCACAACATCTCCATTTCATTTGGAGGAGGAGGTGGTGGGTTACCTCGAGGGATGTTATATCTGATGGGATCTCTACGCCTTTCCTCCTCATGGCGACTTTGTCTTTCTGATGCTTGTCTTAATTGGGCAAGATCAAAGTCCGAGGGGAGTTTGGCTCCTTCTTGAGCGAGTTTTAAGAAGTGAGCATCCGCATTGCTCCTTAATATTTCATCAAATAATTTGTTGAAGTGAGGGTTATGCTGAGCCCTTTCAATTGTTGAAGGAGTGGGAGTACTTGGGTTTTCATCAGTTACAGTTCCTCCAAGTGCTTCTTGAAATTCATTGAGGTTGTCTTCTTCTTCCTCAATTTCTGTTTCTCGTTGCCTTGATCGCGATCGGGTTTGAGCCATTTTGTTTGTAAGTTTGTGTTGAAGTTGATTGAAGATGATGATGAGTTATTGATGAAAGATTGATGATTGGTGATTGTAGATCTCTAGCACTCTAAAGGTAAATGTAACCAGAATTCTTTCTTTGAATTGCTTGTTTGTTTTGATGAGTTTGGATGTGATAAGGTGTAGAGAAATCTGAGATGTGTTACAGATTTTGACTACCTAGCAATGAGAGGATTCACTCATGAACTAGTTTTAACCTGCGTAGATGTGTCTCTTAGGATGAGCTTATCCTAGATGTAGAAACAATCTAAAAGTGATGTGATGTGTTTGATTTCAAGCAATATCTAAAAAAGGAATCTTGGGACAAGAACCTCTTAATGTTTTGAGAGTTTTGGGATGAATTGATGATGGAAAAATGATGTATGAATGAGATGATGGATGTTTTGTTTTCAACTTTAATAAAAACTTTGTGTTACAAATGGAACAAACTCTACTTCTTCCCTTTCAGGCGTTGGTGGCATTTCTCGAGCTGTGTTGTAGGTGATACAGATGTTTGGGAAGAAGTTGGGATTAATCTTTCCTCCTTGATTTTTGTGATAACTCAGAGCTCTATATTGCATAAAAGCTCTGCGGTTCAATGATTCTGAATCAAACTCATTTGTTTTACCTTGAAGGTATAGACGCATGCGATGTAGAAAGACTCTATGTGAGACAAAGATTTGTCTATTGATATAGAAGAATTTCCTCCTTTTGATTAAAGCCTTTGAGCTTAATGGTCTTCTTTTCAAGGTAATATTCTGATGACACTTCTTCCTTCGCAAGATGTGAAGAATGGTCATACAAGTTGTGACTCTGTGTTGTTTGCACTTTGTTTTTGGTATTTTTGGTTGTGTTGACAGATGTTGGATGAATACTTTGTTTTTGGGATTGATTTTCTGATTTTTTTTTTACAAGAAAACAAAGCAAGCACACAAACACAAAATTGTAGCCTCAAAGGCACAAATGAGTATGGGTCTAGATCAACCCAATCCTTGGACTTGTTTTTGACCCTTCCTTTAGATTTATTTTAAGGTGTAATTCCAAAGCCTGAAGTCGGCTCAATTTGCACTAGGTCTGTAAAACGAACACACTTCAAACACTCTTTATCCCTAAGGTCAAATGGCCAGTTGTGATAAATTTAGCCCACATCTTGATATTTCTTCGACTTTGGTACTACATACCTTATGAATCCCGCCGTGGCAGGTAAGGATGTGATATACTAAGTCTTGCACGAGCATAACAAATAGATGATCCCTATGATGGGGGAGTCACCACTTTTATCAAGCCACAAGTGACCTTTCAAAAAGCTATGTTTCTACTCAAGGAAATATGTATGGTGAGTATCTTGGGAGCAAAACCATCTATGCTCTTGCACTAAATTATACCTCAAATATCCTCAATCAATAGAACGGGTGGGCTACTACTTAAAGGTGTTTAGTCATGTTCGATGTTTTTGGACATAAGTTCATTCTGCAGTGACTCACTTAAGAGCCTTGTAACTGGTGGTGGGGCCCATTTGTCCTTTCGGCCAGTTACACTGTAGGAACAGCTATACCCAAGGCTACAGCTTTCGCTCACACCTGATTTCTATAGCGGCTCGAAGGATTTACCGCTCAAGGTCGTTCCCAAGAGTGATGTGTCTCTTGGCAGGCCTCTCTTAAAAAGATAAAATTTTTGAGTGTTACTAACACTTTTCTCTTGCACCTAGGACCACGAAAGCCAAGGGAGAGGATAGTGTGTGTTAGAAGTAGGACCACTCGACCAACTCTTTGCACAAGTGTGCCAAGCACGAAAAACACTTGTTCTTTTTAATTTGTCATTGCAATGTGATCTAACTATTCGGAGATGTTGCTCCAACAATCATGGTGTTCTTTTTAATTTTCAAAGGCAATTGTTTGAGTAAACTAGAATTTGAAAATCCTGGTCAACTTAATGAAAAACACGTTTGCATGAAGTAAAATTGCTTTGAAAATGAGACAAGTTGATTGTGAATTTTATTTGCACCAAAAATGGAAGTGTGGATTGTGAGTTTTATCTTGATGCAAGAAATAAAATTTGCCTTGTTGATTTTAAGCACCAAAACGAAGTTTGTTTCCTAACTTGCAAAAAAAAATAAAAAATAAAGTTGTTTTTGTATAAGTTTATGGTTCTTTTTACCTTTGAACAATGAAATTCTTTTTAAGAGCCCCAAACAAATGTGTGATTCTTTTTCAAAAGCCCAAATTTGAAATGTGAAGTTAATTTTAAACCAAAATAAAAAGTGAATTCATTTTTAAAACCAACTTCAAAAACAAGTTAGTAAAAAAATATAAATCTACTCTTTAATCTAATTTAAATCTGCACAAAAGAGAAAAATAGTTAGTAAAATCTGCCTATTTGGTGGGCTTCTACAAGCCTAATTTTTTATTTTTTTTTTTGGTTACAAGGTGATTTGTACAACGTTTTGTTACAATAGCGCTAGTCTGCGTTTGAACAGAGGCACTATTTAACACAAACGTATTAAAAGAAAGGGAAAGACAGAGAAGGGAAAAGCACTGAAACAGGGGGAATAGCGCCAAAATAATGCCAAACGCACCAAAACAGTGTCAAAATCGCAACCTGTGTGACATTTTCAACATTCAAACATGTTATTGGTTAAAAAAAAAAAAAATGATCTTTTTGGTGTTTGGATTCACGTCGGGTTCACCAAATGATGCTCTGCAAAAAGGATTAGAAAATCTGTTTGATGGCAACACACACAAGAGCACAAGAAACAAACGTTAGTGTTAGGAACAAAAGATTATCCTAAACAGGCATATCAAGAGAGATATTAAGCATGAAATAGAAAGCATATAAACATAAAATGAAATAGCTAATCAAGATGCTCATAGTTGCTCCTCCCTTGTTCCTCTCCTCTCCAAGTCCCAAATGAGTGTAGCTCTCAGCAGCTTTTTGCACTATGGATGCTTATGGAGGATTGAGATTTAATACTAAGCTTCAAATATGAAATGAAAAGCTAAATACTATGCTAGAGTAGATAGTGATGCTATGAAAAAGCTCTATGCTAATGCCAGTATAACAACAATACTCTAAAATGCTTCTCCTTTTGCTTGAGGAGAAGGGTTCTATTTATAGAAGAAATAGGGAAATGAAGGGTTAAGATTGAGCAATCTTAACAAGGGTTAGGATTGAAAGTTGGGGATCCATGTGCACAATTGACACCAATAAAATGGTGACAAGTTTCAACATAGGATTGGGTTGAGAGAAGAGGTTGGAGGCATTAAAGGCCTAAGAAGACCTCATGGTTATCTAGAAGGTAAGGGTCAAGTCTAAATTAAGATTACCCATTGGATTAAGAGTTAATCCAAGGATAAACCTTTGTGCAAATGTTTAAGAGATAATCATGGTCAAAGCATTAATGGCCTGATGAGACCTTTGGGTTGGGTAGAGGTTGAGTCAAAACAAATGTTTTAACCATGTGGGAGGGTTGAATTAACCATTAATGGTTATTGGAGACTTTGGGGATTAAGTGGTTGAAGGTTGAAAGCTTTCAAAGGTTATCCAAGACTTTGAGGGTTAATTTGTTGAACACACAAAGCATTAATTGCTTTTCAAAGACTTTGGAGTCTTTGAGAAGTGACTCCAATTTGCTTAGGAATGTGACAATATTTAGGGGATGGATTAGGCTAATTAGGAAGGGTTTAGAAGAATTTAGAAGGGGTTTAGGCATGCAAGTGGATTTTGTAGGAAAATGCAAGTGGGAGAAATTTTGGTATTTTCAATTAAAATAAAATCATTTATTTCAATTAAATGGTGTAAGTTGCATTTGGATAAATATTCAAATAAATATTAATTTATTTAAATGAGAAAAATGAAGATAAAGCATTAAAATGCTTGAAGACTTTGAGGGAAACCATTAAAGGCTTGAAGACTTTAAGGAAAACCATTAAAGTCTTAAGAAGATTATAGAAGGAAGCCATCAAGTTTGAAGACTTTAAAGCCATCAAGTTTGACTACTTTAAGGGAAACCATTAAAGGTTTCAAGTGGGTGAGGATAAATAAGATTTTAAATAAATAATTTATTTAAAATAGTTGTGCAACTTGCTTTTGTAGGAAAATACAAGTGGGTGGAGGATAAAGGTGATTTAAATAAATGATTTATTTAAAATAATTGTGCAACTTGCATTTGTAGGAAAATGCAAGTGGGTGGAGGATAAAGGTGATTTAAATAAATGATTTATTTATTTAAATGTGAGAGGTGGGATTTTGGAGGATTTAAATAAATATTAATTTATTTAAATGTGAGAGAAGATTTAATTAAATAAATATGATTTATTTATTTAATTAATTGTCTGAATTTGGTTAAGTGAATTAAATCAAATAAATTGAATAATTTATTTAATTAATAGGAGAAGAGGGTTAAGATGAATTAATTAAATATTAATTTAATTAATTCATTAATTGATGGTTAAATAATCAAATAAATACTAAGTATTCATTTAATTAAGTGGACAGATTTATGTGACTACATATACAATCGAATATGATTTCAACTTCAAACCTTGTGCACCTTTTAAAACCAAAAGATGTTGTTAAAACCATTCTTCTAAATTAGCTTAATCATAACATAATCTAATAAATCTTCCTCAAAATATCTACCAACTTCAAATCATATATTAAATCTTTTATAATATAAATTACATTCTAGATATACCAATATACTTCTAAAGATATTCAAAATACTTCTTGGGAATTATATTTTTCAAATCTTTCGGATGTATATATAATTAGCACCCCATTTAGAAAACTCATTATCAATCAACATTATAAATCAAGAATATTTTTTATTTTGTATTAATGAATTATATATTTGGCATATTAGCTTCCTTTATGAACCTATGTAAACCAAACTCCAATTTTAGTAACTTATCTAGTTTTGCTCTAAAATTGTGTCCATAATTGATCCTTTTATACCATCACATGACATAATAGGACCATAATAGGACCTTTATGCCATGACATGGCATAAACCTAAGCCTAAAATTTCATATCTAAAATTTGAAAAACTTAATGTTAATTACTTTTAAGGTTATACTAATTTAGTGGTAACTTTTGTATTGCCTAATGAGGATTAAGAACAATTTAGGTACATATGTTCAGTTTTATTTCAATTTCATTTTCAAACGTTTTTGTTTTTGTTTTCATTTCATTTTTGGTTTTTTGTTTGTGTCGATTTCATTTTCGAATGTTTTTGTTTTTGTTTCCATTTCATTTTTGGTTTTTTGTTTGTGTCGATTTCATTTTCGAACGTTTTTGTTTTTGTTTCCATTTGATTTTCGGTTTTTTGTTTGTGTCGATTTCATTTTCGAAAGTTTTTGTTTTTGTTTCCATTTCATTTTCGGTTTTTTGTTTGTGTCGATTTAATTTTGTTAATTATCTAGGTTTGGTTTTGGTTTCTAAATTTGTTGATTACGGTTTAGGGTTAACTATTCAAAAATATTTTACATCAAAATCAAGAATTTACAAATATAAAAAATAATTTATTTATATGCTACTACTAAAAAAAACTAAAATAATTAAAAAAAAACTAAATAATACACAAAAAAAAAAAGAAAAATATACAAGAAAATTATGAAATGTGAAAATAGATGACAGAATGTGTACCTGGGATAGTGGTGGAGGCTTGAAGTGGAAACCACAGCACGGGGGCCCGTTTTCGATCTCCTCTTGTGTAACAGTAAAAATGAAAAATTATCCAAAAAAACGGTAAAAATAGCTTTTGAAAACGGGCCCCCGTTTTTTAAAAACGGGCCCCCGTTTTGTGAATAAACGGGGGCCCGTTTTATTTGGCTTCGGCACCCCATGAACTTTCAGCTCAAGAAGCCGAACCATTAACGGGCCCCCGTTTTTTATAACGGGCCCCCGTTTTTTATAATGGGCCCCCATTTTTTATAACGCGTTTTGCGGAGCACATTTTCCAACGCGCAGACTTCCGCGAATTTGTGACTCATTAGCTTGCACATACCCAAATAATTTCAATTTCATATATCCATTTTAACATATGCAACATCATCATGCTGAGGAAACGACCAAAAAATGTAACACCGGAAGAGCGTGAAGCTAAGAATGCAAAAAAAAGAGAAGGAATGAAGCAACTTCATGAACAAATGAAATTGAATACCATAGAAGAAGAGGTGTCAATTGAAGAGGTGCCAATTGAAGAGGAACATGAAATATCCATCCAATCTAAGAGAGAGACAAAATTGGCCACACAAAGGCAATGGATGCAAAATCTTCGTGCAATGACACAATTGAATCGTGAGGTTGAGAGCATGTCTACAACAATTCAAGTTGAAGGCACCCCATCTCTTACTTCTCAAGTTGAAGGCACACCATCTCTTATTGGCACACCATTGGTGTCTACAACATCTCATATTGAATGCACTCCCTCTATGACATTTGTCCTTGCAAGTACTTCACGACTGGCATCAAGTATTGTAGCTATACCATATTGTACACCTCAATTTCAAGGTATGTCATCATTTTCATCTCTGCTTGAAGGTATGCCACCTATCCCTAATGTTGTTGACATTCCTAATCTTGAGATAACTCAAAGTTTGAGAATAGCTCCTAGATTTTTGCATAGAAAGCCTTAGTATTTGATTGATATTGATGCTAATGTTTTGAAACCAATGGTTGACAATTTTCCAAAGTGTACTTGTCAAAGACATGCTAACCGGATATGGAAAATATTTTTTGAGCCTTTAAATGAGACAGGAAGATGTCAACTATTTGTTGAAATGATTAGAAATCTGAAATTTAGGTAATGAAGATTCTTGGGCTAAGAACATCGATTGAATCAAGCGACAAATCTATTGAGAAGAATTTGATGAATGCATATGATACTATTGGTTCTAACTCACGCACAAAAGATAGTAATGCCACACGATGTGTCATTACATCAACAATTGTAAGCACTCAAATTAAGAAAGCTTGCCTCCTTAGAAAGACAAGTAAACAATTGAAGATAAGTAGACAAACTCTAATAGAGCTTTGGGAATGCGACAAAGAGTAGAGGATCCATATAACAATGAGTTATGGGGTATTTTCTGGTAGATTACCACGAAAAGATAAAGCAATTGTTGAAGCCTTGAGATCCCTAATTGAAGATTTTTGGAAGAATAACACAAGGGTCTCTCCAAATCAAAGAGATGTTGTAAGAAGGAGGATTGGTAGTAAAATCCGTGATCCACATCCGAAACATTTTTTGGATATGACTCAAACACAATTTTTTGCCAAGTTTCAACGTATGTATCCTCAAATAGAAATTTGTCAAAGGTTCTTTGAAATGGTAAATCCTTTTTATGTCAAAATAAATCACACACACACAACTTGTTGTTGTAGATTACATATTGAATTTTCTAACCATTATGATGTTTATCAATGCATATGTATAGATTTGCATGCTAACAATGTTTTGCAGGAGTGCAACATAAATGGTCCACCGACATCTTCAAGGGAATTCATATCTAGCATCTTATGTGAAAGAGTAGATGGTCAAGTATATTACAATAAGTGTTGCTTGGATGGCACATGTGTTGATTGTGGTGGATTGTGACGTTTACAAATTTGTCAACATATGGATATTGGACAAGAAATTGGTAATGAATTAATAGGATTTGGAAAATATAAGATAGTAGCCTACATGCTAAAATATGGAAAAGAAGAAAAAAGGTGTGAATTGGTTAGTGAGAAGATTCCAGTGTATCAGTTTATGGGAATCTTTCATGAGAATATAGTGTATGAGTATGCAAGGCATAACCATTGAGCTCGTTGGTTGGACTCACAATTTAAGCTATGCAAGGACACATTTCCACTTCATACAATCATTTCAATTGTTGACTTTGCAGAGAACTACACACTACAACCGCAGAATGAGGTGTAATCACAATATTACATCTCCACACAAGTTGCCATATTTGTGCATATAGCATTCATTCACGCACATGATAGTATGGAAGAGGATAGGAAGATATTGAGGGAGTATCATTTTTACATCAGTGATGATTGCTCACACTCTACAGAGTTTGTGCAAGGTTGTTTTCAAATATTCTACGATGATTTGGCTAACCGAGGCATATCATTCCGTCAACATACCATATGGTCAGATAATTGTGCATCACAATTTAAGAACTCTTGGATGTTTTATTGATTGAGTAGGATGCATAAGTTAACTGCTATTCAACATATGTGGAATTTCTCTGAGGCTGGGCATGGAAAAGGGGAGCATGATGGTGCAGGAGCATGTATTAAAAGAGCTTTATCATGAGAAGAGTTAAAGTGCAAAGGGAATGCAAACTTGAAAGATGCAAAATCAATTGTTCAATGGTGCAATGGTACAATTGGTCCAGGTAATCAAGGTAAGTCTTTAGTTCGCAGATTTTTTTGGTTGGTAGATGATACTAACATTGCAAAATTAGAAGATTGTTCTACACTGATAGGATCGAGTGAGCTACACTCTTTCAAAAGCTCTAATGCAGGTTCATGGACTATCCATACATGGTGGATGGAATTTTATTATTCTTCATGTAGAGATGGTGCCTATAATGACTTTGAGTCAAAGGAGTGGGTGGATGAATGGTGTATGAGACCTCTAATCCCACTTCAGACATACTAACCTCCGAGTGCACTACAACTCATATAGATGGAAGCATCAATTGACTTTGGCCATGTGTCAAATTTAGTCCAACTAGGTAAATTATCCACATGCAATTTTTGTACTTTAATATTTTACCTTAGTTGTTTGCTAAATTCTTCTCACTTTATCATTGCAAGGCATGTTTATGCAATAATTGCAGCTGAAGACAATGAAGAAGGAACAAATTATTACCTATGTCATTGTGTGGATGCAAAAAAAGAAATTAGATCGCCCTATAGTAGATGGAGAAAATATTGAGTACCCAATAGGATTAGGAGTTGTTACTAGTACATGGCTTAGAAGGTACCCAGTGAAGAAGTCTAACTTGTGGTTGTTCGAGGACTTTGAGACACATAGGAAGATTCTTCATTATTCTAACCTTGTTGTAGCTTCAAATGTTCATTTGATTAGATATGGGGGTAGACCACTAAACAAGAACCTATGGAAGGTTCATGAGTTTGATCATGAGGCCATACTAGACACGATAAATAGTAGAGCAGATCCAGATGGTTCATTGGATTAAATGTAAATGTAAAAAATTGTAATATCAATCTTATTTGGATATATGTACATGACTTGTATTTTTGACTACTCGAGGCATTGTAATATAAAAAATTATGTTTTTGTCTTGTTTTGTGTGATTTCATGTAAATAATGACATTTTGGACCATTAGAGATCACATGGGATCATTTCGTGAAGTATACCCTATTAATATGGTAAAAGATGTACGAAATGCTCATTTGTTGTCAATCACTCAAAGTGTGAAAAATTGTCAAAATTCGGCATGGTTTTTCTCAAAGTTAGTGACATGTAAGAACAATCTATTTGATCTTATGGGGTTGTGTTATGGCACTCTAGAAAAGCCTCTCTTGATTTGGGTAGACTCGGATCTAGTTGCTCGTGGTGACTCTTTCTCGGTCGCGACAAAAAGTAATAGATGCGTTCAATGAAAAGTTACACAATGCCCCATCTTTCAATCCGCTCATTGCGATACCAAATAGTCAACTTGTATGCATCAGGGTGGCCGGGTTTATGCTACGAATGTCTTCTTTTTTCTCTCCAACTTGCTCTATTATTGCGGGCCACACCCTAGCAGCCAAATCGCCCAAGTGCTCAAAATGCTCAAAGTTATCAATATTTGGCATCATGTTTCTCCATGCCAGTTAATCATAAGAATGATTTGTCTACTCCTACGACATCATGTTATGGCAATCTAAAAAATCCTCTCTTAGTTTGGGTAGACTCAGATCCAGTTGCTCGTGGCGACTCTTTCTCGGTCATAACAAAAAGCGACAGATGAGTTCAATGAAAAGTCACACAATACCCCATCTTTCAATCCACTCGTCGCAACACTAAATCATCAGCTCATATAGGTTGGGGTGGTAAGTTTTATGCTATTAATCCCTTCATTTTCCTCTCCAACTCACCCGATCATTGCGGGCCACACCCTAGCAGCCAAATCGCCCAAGTGCTCAAAATGCTCAAAGTTGTCAATATTCTGCATTGCATTTCTCTATGCTTGTTAATCATAAGAATGATCTGTCTGATCTTATGAGGTCATGTTATGGCACTCTAAAAAAGCCTCTCTCAGTTTGGGTAGAACCAGATCCAGTTGCTCGTGGCGACTATTTCTCACTCGCGACAAAAAGCGTCAGATGAGTTGAATGAAAAGTTGCAAAATGGCCCATCTTTCAATCCGCTTGCCGCAGCACCGAACCATCAACTTGTACATGTTGGGGTGATTGGTTTTACACTAGGAATGCCTTCTTTTTGCTCTCCAACTCACCTGATCATTGTGGGCCACACCCTAGCAACCAAATCACCCAAGTGCTCAAAATGCTCAAAGTTGTCAATATTCGGCATCGCGTTTCTCCGTGCCCGTTAAACATAAGAATGATCCATCTAATTCTACGAGGTTGTGTTATGGCACTCTAAAAAAGCCTCTTTTGGTTTGGGTAGACTCAGATCCAATTGCTCATGGTGACTCTTTCTCGATCACGACAAAAAGCGATACATGAGTTTAATGAAAAGTTGCACAATGTGCCATCTTTCAATCCGCTCGTTGTAGCAAAAAACTGTCAGCTTGTATGCATCAGGGTGGTCGGGCTTATGCTAGGAATGCCTTCTTTTTGCTCTCCAACTCTCTCGATCATTGTGCCCCGCAACCTAGCAGCCAAATCACCCAAGTGCTCAAAATGCTCAAAGTTGTCAATATTAGGCATCACGTTTCTTCCTGCCCGTTAAACACAAGAACGATCTATCTTATCCCACGAGGTTTTTTTATGGTACTCTAAAAAAATCTCTCTTGGTTTGGGTAGACTGGGATCCAGTTGCTCGTGGTGACTCTTTCTCAATTGCGACAAAAAGCGACAAATGAGTTCAATGAAAAGTTGCACAATGCCCCATCATTCAATCCACTCATCGCGACATCAAACTATCAACTCATACATGCCATGGTGGCTGGTTTTACACTAGGAATGCCTTCTTTTTTCTCTCCAACTTGCCTAATCGTTGCGGGCCACACCCTAGCAACCAAATCGCGCGAGTACTCAAAATGCTCAAAGTTGTCAATATTTGAAATTTGCATTTCTCTGTCCCCGTTAATCAAAAGAATGATTCGTCTGATCCTACACGGTCGCGTTATCATAGTCTAAAAAAGCCTCTCTTGGTTTGGGTATACTTGGATCTAGTTGCGCTTGGCGACTCTTTCTCGGTCATGACAAAAAGCATCAAATGAGTTCAATGAAAAGTTGCACAATGCCCCATCTTTCAATCCACTCCTCACGGCACCGAACCGTCAGCTCGTACATGTTGGGGTGGCCAATTTTATGCTAGGAATGCCTTCTTTTTGCTCTCCAACTCACCCGATCATTGTGGGCCACACCCTAGCAGCCAAATCGCCCAAGTGCTCAAAATGCTCAAAGTTGTCAATATTCGGCATCATGTTTCTCCGTACCCGTTAATCATAAGAATGATCCGTCTGATCCTACGAGGTCATGTTATGGCACTCTAAAAAATACTCTCTCGGTTTGGGTAGAATCAGATCTAGTTGCTCGTGGTGACTCTTTCTCGGTTGCGACAAAAAGCGTCAAATGAGTTCAATGAAAAGTTACACAATGCCCCATCTTTCAATACGCTCCTCACGGCACTGAACCGTTAGCTTGTACAAATTGAGGTGATAGGGTTTACACTAGGAATGCCTTCTTTTTTCTCTGCAACTCGCCCGATCATTGCAGACCACTCCCTAGTAGCCAAATCGCCCAAGTGCTCAAATTGGTCAAAGTTGTCAATATTCGGCATCACGTTTCTACATGCCTATTAATCATAAGAGCAATCCATCTAATCCTATGGGGTCTTATTATGCCACTCTAAAAAATCCTCTCTTAGTTTGGGTAGACTCGGATCCAGTTGCTCTTGGCTATTCTTTCTCGGCTACGACAAAAAGTGACAGATGAGTTAAATGAAAAGTTGCACAATGCCCCATCTTTCAATCTGCTTGTCGTGGCATCAAAGCGTCAGCTTGTATGCGTTAGGGTGGTCAGTTTTACACTAGGAATGCCTTCTTTTTTCTCTCCAACTCACTCGATCGTCGCAGGCCACACCCTAGCAGCCAAATCGCCCAAGTGCTCAAAAAGCTCAAAGTTGTCAATATTTGGCATCATGTTTCTCCATGCCCGTTAATCATAAGAACAATTCATTTGATCTTATGGGGTTATGTTATGGCACTCTAAAGAGGCCTCTCTCAGTTTGGGTAGAATCAGATCAAGTTTCTCGTGGCGACTCTTTCTCGACTGCAACAAAAAGCGTCAGATGAGTTCAATGAAAATTTGCACAATGCCCCCTCTTTCAATCCGCTTGTCGTGGCACCCAACCGTAATCTCGTACATGTCAGGGTGGTTGGTTTTACACTAGGAATGCCTTCTTTTTTCTTTCCAACTTGCCCGATCGTTGCGAACCACACCCTAGCAGCCAAATCACCCAAGTGCTCAAAATGCTCAAAATTGTCAATATTTGGCATCGCGTTTCTTTGTGCCTGTTAATCAAAAGAACGATCTATTTGATCTTTCAGAGCATGTTATGGCACTCTCAAAAATCCTCTCTCAGTTTGGGTAGAATCGGATCAAGTTGCTTGTGGTGACTCTTTCTCACTCACGACAAAAAGCGTCAGATGAGTTCAATGAAAAGTTGCACAATGCCCCATCTTTCAATCCACTCGCTGCAGCACCGAACCGTCAACTCGTACATATTGGGGTGGTTGGTTTTATGCTAGGAATACCTTCTTTTTGCTCTCCAACTCACCCAGTCATTGCGGGCCACACCCTAGCAGCCAAATTGCCAAAGTGCTAAAAATGCTCAAAGTTATCAATATTCGACATCGTATTTCTCTGTGCCCGTTAATCATAAGAATGATCCATCTAATCCTACGGGGTTGTGTTATGGCACTCTAAAAAAGCCTCTCTTGGTTTGGGTAGACTCAGATCCAGTTGCTCGTGGTGACTCTTTCTCGATCACGACAAAAAGTGATAGATGAGTTTAATGAAAAGTTGCACAATGCGCCATCTTTCAATCCGCTCGTTGCAGCAAAAAATCGTCAGCTTGTATGCATTGGGGTGGTCAAGTTTACACTAGGAATGCCTTCTTTTTTCTCTCCAACTCTCCCAATCATTGTGTGTCGCAACCTAGCAACCAAATCACCCAAGTGCTCAAAATGCTCAAAGTTGTCAATATTAGGCATCGCGTTTCTTCATGCCCGTTAAACATAAGAACAATCTATTTTATCCTATGGGGTCATTTTTTGGCACTCTAAAAAAACCTCTCTCAGTTTGGGTAGACTAACATCCAGTTGCTCGTGGCGACTCTTTCTCGATTGCGACAAAAAGCGACAGATGAGTTCAATGAAAAGTTTCACAATGCCCCATCATTCAATCCACTCATCGAGACATTGAACTATCAACACGTACATGTTGTGGTGGCTAGTTTTACACTAGGAATGCCTTCTTTTTTCTCTCCAACTCGCCCGATCATTGCATGCCACACCCTAGCAACCAAATCGTCTAAGTACTCAAAATGCTCAAAGTTGTCAATATTCAGAATCACGTTTATCTGTGCCCGTTAATCATAAGAATGATTTGTCTAATCCTACAAGGTCATGTTATGGTAGTCTCAAAAAGCCTCTCTTGGTTTGGGTAGACTCGGATCTAGTTGCTTGTGGGAACTCTTTCTTGGTCGCGACAAAAAGTGTGAGATGAGTTCAATGAAAAGTTGCACACTGCCCCATCCTTCAATCCGCTCCTCATGGCATCGAACCGTCAGCTCGTACATGTCGAGTTGGCTAGTTTTATACTAGGAATGCCTTTTTTTTCTCTCCAACTCGCTCGATCATTGCGGGCCACACCCTAGCAGCCAAATCGCCCAAGTGCTCAAAATGCTCAAAGTTGTCAATATTCAGCATCATGTTTCTCCGTACCCGTTAATCATAAGAATGATCAATCTGATCCTATGGGGTCATGTTCTGGCACTCCAAAAAGTAGTCTCTCAGATTGGGTAGAATCGGATCTAGTTGCTCGTGGCGACTCTTTCTCGGTTGCGACAAAAAGCGTCAGATGAGTTCAATGAATAGTTGCAGAATGCCCCATCTTTCAATACGCTCCTTGCGGCACCAAATCGTCAGTTCGTACGCATTGAGGTGGCAGGGTTTACACTATGAATGCCTTCTTTTTTCTCTCCAACTCACCCGATCATTGCGGGCCACTCCCTAGCAGCCAAATCGCCCAAGTGCTCAAATTGGTCAAAGTTGTCAATATTCTGCATCACATTTCTCCATGCCTGTTAATCATAAGAGCGATCCATCTAATCCTATGGGGTCATATTATGTCACTCTAAAAAATCCTCTCTCAGTTTAGGTAGACCCAGATCTAGTTGCTCTTAGTGATTCTTTCTCGGTTGCGACAAAAAGTGACAGATGAGTTGAATGAAAAGTTGCACAATGCCCCATCTTTCAATCCACTCGTCGTGGAACCAAAGCGTCAACTTGTACACATCGGGGTGGTCAGTTTTACACTAGGAATGCCTTATTTTTTCTCTCCAACTCGCCCGATCATTGCAGGCCACACCCTAGCAGCCAAATCGCCCAAGTGCTCAAAATGCTCAAAGTTGTCAATATTTGGCATCATGTTTCTTTGTGCCTGTTAATCATAAGAATGATTTGATTGACATTATGGGGTCATGTTATGACACTCTAAAAAAGTCTCTCTCAGTTTGGGTAGAATCAGATCCAGTTGCTCGTGGCGACTCTTTCTCGATCGCATCAAAAAGCATCAGATGAGTTCAATGAAAAGTTGCACAATGCCCCATGTTTCATTTTGCTTGTTGTGGCACCCAACCATCATCTTGTACATGTCAGGGTGGTCAGTTTTATGCTAGGAATTCCTTCTTTTTGCTCTCCAACTCACCCAATCATTACGGGCCACACCCTAGCAGCCAAATCACCCAAGTGCTCAAAATGCTCAAAATTGTCAATATTTGGAAGCACATTTCTCTATGCCCATTAATCATAAGAATGATTCATCTGATCCTTCAGGGTCATCTTATGGTAGTCTAAAAAAGCCTCTCTCAGTTTGGATAGACTCGGATCCAGTTGCTCATGGCGACTCTTTCTTGGTCGCGACAAAAAGCGTCAGATGAGTTCAATGAAAAGTTGCACAATGCCCCATCTTTCAATCTTCTCATCGCGGCACCGAACCGTCAGCTTGTACATGTTGGGGTGGCAAGGTTTATGCTAGGAATGCCTTCTTTTTGCTCTCCAACTTGCCCAATCGTTGTAGGCCACACCCTAGCAGCCAAATCGCCCAAGTGCTCAAAATGCTCAAAGTTTTCAATATTCGGCATCATGTTTCTCCATGCCCATTAATCATAAGAATGATCCATATAATCCTATGGGGTCATGTTATGGGACTCTAAAAAATCCTCTATTGGTTTGGGTAGACTCAGATCTAGTTGCTCATGGCGACTCTTTCTTGGTCGCGACAAAAAGCGACAGATGAGTTCAATGAAAAGTTGCACAATGCCCCATTTTCAATCTGCTCATCACGGCACCGAATGGTCAACTCGTATGCATCGAGGTGGTCAGGTTTACACTAGGAAGGCCTTCTTTTTGCTCTGCAACTTGCTCGATCATTGCGGGCCACACGTTAGCAGCCAAATCGACCAAGTGCTCAAAATGTTCAAAGTTGTCTTTATTTGGCATTGCGTTTCTCCATGCCTTTAATCATAAGAACAATATGTCTGATCTTACGAAGTCATGTTATGGTACTCTAAAAAATACTCTCTCGGTTTGGGTAGAATCAAATCTAGTTGCTCGTGGTGACTCTTTCTCGGTTGCAACAAAAAGCGTCATATGAGTTTAATGAAAAGTTGCACAATGCCCCATCTTTCAATACACTCCTCGCGGCACCAAACCGTCAGCTCGTACATGTTGAGGTGGCTAGGTTTACACTAGGAATGCCTTCTTTTTTCTCTCCAGCTCACCCAATCATTGCGGGCCACTCCCTAGTAGCCAAATCGCCCAAGTGCTCAAATTCGTCAAAGTTGTCAATATTTGGCATTACATTTCTCCGTGCCTATTAATCATAAGAATGATCTGTCTAATCCTATGGGGTCGTATTATGGCACTCTAAAAAATTGTCTCTTAGTTTGGGTAGACTCAGATCTAGTTGCTCTTGATGATTCTTTCTCAGTTGCGACAAAAAGTGATAGATGAGTTCAATGAAATGTTGCACAATGCCCCATCTTTCAATCTGCTCATCATGGCACCAAAGTGTCAGCTTGTAAATGTAGGGGTGGTTGGTTTTACACTAGGAATGCCTTCTTTTTTCTCTCCAACTTGCCCGATCATTGTAGGCCACACCCTAGCAGCCAAATCGCCCAAGTGCTCAAAATGCTCAAAGTTGTCAATATTCATCATCATGTTTCTCTGTGCCTGTTAATCATAAGAACCATCCATTTGATCTTACGTGGTCACTTTATGGCACTCTAAAAAAGCCTCTCTCGGTTTGGGTAGAATCAGATCCAGTTGCTCGTGGCGACTCTTTCTCGACAGCGACAAGAAGCGTTAGATGAGTTCAATGAAAAGTTGCACAATGCCCCATTTTTCAATCTGCTTGTCATGGCACCCAACCATCATCTTGTACATGTTAGGGTGGCCTTCTTTTTTCTTTCCAACTCGCTTGATCATTGCAGGCCACACTCTAGCAGCAAAATCACCCAAGTGCTCAAAATGCTCAAAATTATTAATATTTGGCATCGTGTTTCTCCATGCCTGTTAATCATAAGAATGATCCATCTGATCCTATAGAGTCATGTTATGGCACTCTAAAAAAGCCTCTCTCGGTTTGGGTAGACTTAGATCCAGTTGATCATGGTGACCCTTTCTTGATTACGACAAAAAGCGATAGATGAGTTTAATGAAAAGTTGCACAATGCACCACCTTTCAATCCGCTCTTTGCAACACCATACCATCAGCTTGTACACATCAGGATGGCTAGGTTTATGCTATGAATGCCTTCATTTTTCTCTCCAACTCACCTGATCGTTGCGGGCCACACCCTAGCAGCCAAATCGCCCAAGTGCTCAAAATGCTCAAAGTTGTCAATATTTGACATCATGTTTCTCTGTGCCCATTAATCATAAGATTGATCCATCTGATCCTATGAGTTCATGTTATGGGACTCTAAAAAATCCTCTCTCGACTTGGGTAGACTCAGATTGAGTTGCTCGTGGTGACTCTTTCTCAGTCGCGACAAAAAGTGATAGATGAGTTCAATGAAAAGTTGCACAATGCCGCATCTTTCAATCTGCTCATCACAGCACCAAACTGTCAGCTCATACACATCAAGGTGGTCATGTTTATGCTAGGAACGCCTTCCTTTTTCTCTCCAACTTGCCCGATCATTGCGGGCCACACCCTAGCAGCCAAATCGCACAAGTGCTCAAAATGCTCAAAGTTGTCAAGATTCAGCATCATGTTTCTCCATGCTCGTTAATCATAAGAATGATCTATCTGATCTTACGGGGTCATGTTAGGGCACTCTAAAAAATCCTCTCTCAGTTTGGGTAGAATCGGATCTAGTTGCTCGTGGCGACTCTTTCTCATTCGCAACAAAAAGCCTCAGATGGGTTCAATGAAAAGTTGCACAATGCCCCGTCTTTCAATCTGCTCCTCGCGGCACCGAACCATCAGCTCATACACATTGGGCTGGCTGGGTTTACACTAGGAATGCCTTCTTTTTTCTCTCCAACTCGCCTGATCATTGCGGGCCACTCCCTAGTAGCTGAATCGCCCAAGTGCTCAAATTGGTCAAAGTTGTCAATATTCAGCATGACATTTCTCTGTGCTTGTTAATCATAAGAATGATCCATCTAATCTTATGGGGTCATGTTATGGCACTCTAAAAAATCCTCTCTTAGTTTGGGTTGACTCAGATCCAGTTGCTCTTGCCGATTCTTTCTCGATTGCGACAAAAAGTGACAGATGAGTTCAATGAAAAGTTGCACAATGCCCCATCTTTCAATCCGTTTGTCATGGCACCAAAGCATCGGCTTGTACGTGTTAGGGTGGTCAATTTTACACTAGGAATGCCTTCTTTTTTCTCTCCAACTTGCCCTATTGTTGCAGGCCACACCCTAGCAGCCAAATCGCCCAAGTGCTCAAAATGTTCAAAGTTGTAAATATTTGGCATCACATTTCTCCATGCCCATTAATCATAAGAATGATTTGTTTGATCTTACAGGGTCATGTTATGGCACTCTAAAAAAGCCTCTCTCGATTTGGGTAGAATCAGATCCAATTGCTTGTGGCGACTCTTTCTCGGCCATGACAAAAAGCATCAGATGAGTTCAATGAAAAGTTGCCCAACACCCCATCTTTCAATCTGCTCATTGTGGCACCCTATCATCAGCTCGTACATGTCAGGGTGGTTGGTTTTATGCTAGGAATGCCTTCTTTTTGCTCTCCAACTCACTCGATCATTGCGGGACACACCCTAGCAGCCAAATTGCCCAAGTGCTCAAAATGCTCAAAGTTGTCAATATTTGGCATCGTGTTTCTCTGTGCTCGTTAATCAGAAGAATGATATATTTGATCCTATGGGGACATGTTATGGCACTCTAAAAAATCCTCTCTCAGTGTGGGTAGACTCAGATGTAGTTGCTCGTGGCAACTCTTTCTCGATCATGACAAAAAATGATAGATGAGTTTAATGAAAAGTTGCACAATGTGCCATCTTTCAATACGCTCGTTGCAGCACCAAACTGTCAGCTCATACATGTCAGGGTGGCCTTGTTTTTCTAGGAATTCCTTCTTTTTTCTCTCCAACTCTCCCCATCGTTGTTCGCCACAAACTAGCAGCCAAATCGCCCAAGTGCTCAAAATGCTCAAAGTTGTCAATATTAGGCATCACGTTTCTCCATGCTCGTTAATCATAAGAATGATCTATCTAATCCTATGGGGTCATGTTATGGCACTCTAAAAAAACCTCTCTCAGTTTGGGTAGACTGGGATCCAGTTACTCATGGCGACTCTTTCTCGGTTGCGACAAAAAGCGACAGATGAGTTCACTAAAAAGTTGGACAATGCCCCATCTTTCAATCCGCTCACCGCGGCACTAAACCATCAGCTCGTACATGTTATGGTGGCTGGTTTTACGCTAGGAATTCCTTCTTTTTTCACTCCAACTCACTCGATCGTTGCGGGCCACACCCTAGCAGCCAAATCGCCCAAGTGCTCAAAATGCTTAGAGTTGTCAATATTCAAAATCATGTTTCTCTATGCCCGTTAATCATAAAAATGATTTGTCTGATCCTACAAGGTCATGTTATGGCACTCTAAAAAATCCTCTCTCAATTTGGGTAGAATTAGATCTAGTTGCTCATGGCGACTCTTTCTCAGTCACGACAAAAAGCGTCAAATGAGTTTAATGAAAAGTTGAATAATGCCCCATCTTTCAATTCAGTCATCGTGGCACTGAACTGTCAACTCGTACACATTGGGGTGGCTAGGTTTATGCTAGGAATTCCTTCTTTTTGCACTTCAACTTGTCCAATCATTACGGGCCACACCCTAGCAGCCAAATCGCCCAAGTGCTCAAAATGCTAAAAGTTGTCAATATTCGGCATCACATTTCTCCATGCCTGTTAATCATAAGAATGGTCCATCTAATCCTATGGGGTCATGTTATGGGACTCTAAAAAGGTCTCTCTTGATTTGGGTGGACTCAGATCCAGTTGCTCGTGGTGACTCTTTCTCGGTCACGACAAAAATCGACAGATGAGTTCAATGAAAAGTTCCACAATGTCCCATCTTTCAATCCACTCATCATGGCACTGAAAATTATCTCATACACATGGGGGTGGCCATGTTTATGCTACAAATGCCTTCTTTTTTCTCTCCAACTTGCCTGATCGTTGCGGGCCACACCCTAGCAGCCAAATCCCCCAAGTGCTCAAAATGCTCAAAGTTTATCAATATTCGACATCAATTTTTTGCGTGCCTATTAATAATAAGAATGATCCATCTAATCCTATGGGGTCATGTTATGGGACTCTAAAAAAGCCTCTCTCAGTTTGGGTAGACTCAGATCAAGTTGCTCTTGGTGACTCTTTCTCGGTCGCGACAAAAAGTGACAGATGAGTTCAATGAAAAGTTGCACAATGCCCCATCTTTCAATCCGCTCGTCGTGACACCAAACCGTGAGCTTATATGCATTGGGGTGGTTGGGTTTATGCTAGGAATGCCTTCTTTTTGCTCTCCAACCTGCCCGATCATTGCGGGCCACACCCTAGCAGCCAAAACGCCTAAGTGCTCAAAATGCTCAAAGTTGTCAATATTCAGCATCGTGTTTCTCCATGCCCATTTATCATAAAAACTATCTATCTAATCTTACAGGGTTTTGTTATGGCACTCTAAAAAATCCTCTCTTGGTTTGGGTAGAATCGGATCTAGTTGCTCGTGGTGACTCTTTCTCGGTCACGACAAAAAGCGTCAAATGAGTTCAATGAAAAGTTGCACAATGCCCCATCTTTCAATCGGCTCCTCACGGCACTGAACCATCAACTCATACGTGTTAGGGTGGCTGGGTTTCCACTAGAAATGCCTTCTTTTTTCTCTCCAACTCGCCTGATCATTGCGTGCCACTCCTTAGTAGCCAAATCATGCAAGTACACAAATTGGTCAAAGTTGTCAATATTTGGCATAACGTTTCTCCATGCCCGTTAATCATAAGAACGATTTGTCTAATCCTACGAGGTCATGATATGGTACTCTAAAAAATCCTCTCTTAGTTTGGGTAGACTCAGATCCAGTTGCTCTTGGCGATTCTTTCTCAGTTGTGACAAAAAGTGACAGATGAGTTCAATGAAAAGTTGCACAATGCCCCATCTTTCAATCCGCTTGTCGTGGCACCCAACTGTAAGCTCGTACGTGTTGAGGTGGTTGGTTTTACACTAGGAATGCCTTCTTTTTGCTCTCCAACTCACGTGATCATTGCGGGCAACACCCTAGCAGCCAAATCACCTAAGTGCTCAAAATGCTCAAAGTTGTCATCGTGGCGACTCTTTCTCGATCGCGACAAAAAGCAATAGATGCGTTCAATGAAAAGTTGCACAATGCCCCATCTTTCAATCCGCTCATCGTGACACCAAACAACCAACTTGTATGTGTCAAGGTGGCTAGGTTTATGCTAGGAATGTCTTCTCTTTTCTCTTCAACTTGCTCGATCGTTGCGGGCCAAACTCTAGCAGCCAAATCACCTAAGTGTTCAAAATGCTCAAAGTTATCAATATTTGGCATCGTGTTTCTCTGTGCCAGTTAATCATAAGAATGATCCATCTAATCGTATGGTGTCATGTTATGGCAATCTAAAAAATCCTCTCTTGGTTTGGGTAGATTGGGAGCCAGTTGCTCGTGGTGACTCTTTCTCGGTCGCGACAAAAAGCAACAGATGAGTTCAATGAAAAGTTGCATAATGCCCCATCTTTCAATCCGCTCGTCGTGGCACTAAACCGTCAGCTCATACATGTCAGGGTGGTCAGTTTTTCGCTAGTAATCCCTTCTTTTTTCTCTCTAACATGCCCAATCGTTGCGGGCCACACCCTAGCAGCCAAATCACCCAAGTGCTCAAAATGCTCAAAGTTGTCAATATTCAGCATCACGTTTCTTCATGCCCATTAATCATAAGAATGATCCATCTAATCCTGTGGGGTCATGTTATGGAACTCTAAAAAATCCTCTCTCAGTTTGGGTAGACTCAGATCCAGTTGCTCGTGGTGACTCTTTCTCGATCGCGACAAAAAGCGATAGATGATTTTGATGAAAAGTTGCACAATGCGCCATCTTTCAATCCACTCATTGCAGAAAAAAAACATCAGCTTGTACATGTCAGGGTGGTCAAGTTTAAGCTAGGAATGCCTTCTTTTTGCTCTCCAACTCCCCTGATCGTTGTGCCTCGCAACCTAGTAGCCAAATCATCCAAGTGCTCAAAATGCTTAAAGTTTTCAATATTAGGCATCGCATTTTTCCGTTCCCATTAAACATAAGAATGATCTATCTAATCCTACGGGGTCATGTTATGGTAGTCTAAAAAAACCTCTCTTATTTTGGGTAGACTGGGATCCAGTTGCTCATGGCGACTCTTTCTCGATTGCAACAAAAAGCAACAAATCAGTTTAATGAAAAGTTGCACAATGCCCCATCATTCAATCCGCTCATCGTGACACCAAACTGTCAGCTTGTGCATGTCGTGGTGGCTGGTTTTACACTAGGAATGCCTTCTTTTTTCTCTCCAACTCGCCCAATCGTTGCAGGCCACACCCTAGCAAGCAAATCGTCCAAGTACTCAAAATGCTCAAAGTTATCAATATTTGGAATCGCGTTTCTGTATGCCTGTTAATTATAAGAATGATTCATCTCATCCTATAGGGTCATGTTATGGCAGTCTAAAAAAGCCTCTCTCGATTTGGGTAGACTCGGATCCAGTTGCTCGTGGCGACTCTTTCTCGGTCGTGACAAAAAGCGTCAGATGAGTTCAATGAAAAGTTGCAAAATGCCCCATCTTTCAATCCGCTTGTCGTGGCACCGAACCGTCAGCTTGTACACATCGGAGCGGCCAGGTTTATGCTAGGAATGCCTTCCTTTTGCTCTCCAACTTGCCCAATCATTGCGGGCCACACCCTAGTAGCCAAATAGCCCAAGTGCTCAAAATGCTCAAAGTTGTCAATATTCAAAATTGCGTTTCTCTATGCCTGTTAATCATAAGAATGATTCATTTGATCCTACAGGGTTGTGTTATGGTAGTCTAAAAATGCCTCTCTCAGTTTGGGTAGACTCGGATCCAGTTGCTTGTGGCAATTCTCGGTCGCAACAAAAAGCGTTAGATGAGTTCAATGAAAAGTTACACAATGCCTCATCTTTCAATCTGCTTGTCACAGCACCGAACTGTCAGCTTGTACGCATCGGGGTGGTCGGGTTTACACTAGGAAGGCCTTCTTTTTGCTCTCCAACTTGCACAATCATTGCGGGGCACACCCTAGCAGCCAAATTGCCCAAGTGCTCAAAATGCTCAAAGTTGTCAATATTCTGCATCACGTTTCTCAATGCCCATTAATCATAAGAATGATCTATCTGATCTTACGAGGTCATGTTATGGCACTCTAAAAAATTCTCTCTTGGTTTGGGTAAAATTGGATCTAGTTGCTCATGGCAACTCTTTCTCGGTCACGACAAAAAGCGTCAGACGAGTTCAATGAAAAGTTGTACAATGCCCCATCTTTCAATCCACTCCTCATGGCACCAAACCGTCAACTCGTACACGTTGGGGTGGCTAGGTTTACACTAGGAATGCCTTCCTTTTTCTCTCTAACTCACCCGATCATTGCAGGCCACTCCCTAGCAGCCAAATCGCCCAAGTGCTCAAATTGGTCAAAGTTGTCAATATTCGGCATCACGTTTCTCCATGCCTGTTAATCATAAGAATGATCCATCTAATCCTATGGGGTCACATTATGGCACTCTAAAAAATCCTCTCTCAATTTGGGTTGACTCGGATCCAGTTGCTCTTGGTGATTCTTTCTCGATTGCGACAAAAAGTGACAGATGAGTTCAATGAAAAGTTGCACAATGCCCCATCTTTCAATCCGTTCATTGTGCCACCAAAGCGTCAGCTTGTACATGTTAGGGTGGTCAGTTTTACACTAGGAATGCCTTCTTTTTTCTCTCCAACTCGCCCGATCATTGCAGGCCACTCCTTAGCAGCCAAATCGCCCAAGTGCTCAAATTGGTCAAAGTTGTCAATATTTCGCATCATGTTTCTTCATGCCCGTTAATCATAAGAGAAATCCATCTAATCCTATGGGGTCATATTATGGTAATATAAAAAATCCTCTCTTAGTTTGGGTAGACTTAGATCCAGTTGCTCTTAGTGATTCTTTCTCGGTTGCGACAAAAAGTGATAGATGAGTTCAATGAAAAGTTTCACAATGCCCCATCTTTCTATCCACTCATAGTGGCACCAAAGCGTCACCTTTTATGCATCAAGGTGGTCAATTTTACACTAGGAATGCCTTCTTTTTTCTCTCCAACTCACCCGATCGTTGCAGGCCACATCCTAGCAACCAAATCGCCCAAGTGCTCAAAATGCTCAAAGTTGTCAATATTTGGCATCATGTTTCCCCGTGCCTGTTAATCATAAGAATGATCCATTAGATCTTACGGGGTCATGTTATGACACTCTAAAAAAGCCTCTCTCAGTTTGGGTAGAATCGGATCTAGTTGCTCATGGCGACTCCTTCTCGGCTGCGACAAAAAGCGTCAGATGAGTTCAATGAAAAGTTGCACAATGCCCCATCTTTCAATCCGCTTGTCGTGGCACCGAACCGTCATCTCATACATGTTGGGGTGGTTGGTTTTACCCGAGGAATTTCTTCTTTTTTCTCTCCAACTCACCCAATCATTGCGGGCCACACCCGAGCAGCCAAATCGCCTAAGTGCTCAAAATGCTCAAAGTTGTCAATATTTGACATCATGTTTTTCCGTACCCATTAATCATAAGACTGATCCATCTAATCCTACAAGGTTCTGTTATGGGACTCTAAAAAATCCTCTCTCGGTTTGGGTAGACTCAAATCGAGTTACTCGTGGCGACTCTTTCTCGATCGCGACAAAAAGCGATAGATGAGTTCAATGAAAAGTTGCACAATTCCCCATCTTTCAATCTGCTCATCAGGGCACTGAACCCTCAGCTCGTACTCATCAGCATGGTTAGGTTTATGCTAGGAATGCCTTCTTTTTTCTCTCCAACTCGCCCAATCATTGCGGGCCACACCCTACAAGCCAATTCGCCCAAGTGGTCAAAATGCTCAAAGTTGTCAATATTCGGCATCACATTTCTCCATGCTTGTTAATCATAAGAATGATCTATCTGATCTTACGGGGTCATGTTATGGTACTCGAAAAAAGCCTCTCTCAGTTTGGGTAGAATCGGATCTAGTTGCTCGTGGTGACTCTTTCTCGGTCGGGACAAAAAGCGTCAAATGGGTTCAATGAAAAGTTGCACAATGCCACATCTTTCAATCTACTCCTTGCGGCACCAAACCGTCAGCTTTTACATATCAAGGTGGCTGGGTTTAGACTAGGAATGCCTTCTTTTTTCTCTCCAACTCGCCTGATCATTGCGGGCAACTCCCTAGCAGCAAAATTGCCCAAGTGCTCAAATTGGTCAAAGTTGTCAATATTTGGCATAACGTTTCTCCATGCCTGTTAATCATAAGAATGATCCATCTAATCCTATGGGGTTGTGTTATGGCACTGTAAAAAATCCTCTCTTAGTTTGGGTAGACTCGGATCCAGTTGCTCTTGGCGATTCTTTCTCAGTTGCGACAAAAAGTGATAGATGAGTTCAATGAAAAGTTGCACAATACCCCATCTTTCAATCCATTCATCATGGAGCCAAAGCATCATCTTGTACGCATTGGGGTTGTGAGTTTTACACTAGGAATGCCTTCTTTTTTCTCTCCAACTCGCCCGATTGTTGCAGGCCACACCCTAGCAGCCAGATCGCCCAAGTGCTCAAAATATTCAAAGTTGTAAATATTTGGCATCATGTTTCTCCGTGCCCATTAATCATAAGAAGGATCCATTTGATCTTACGGGGTCATGTTATGGCACTCTAAAATAACCTCTCTCGTTTTGCGTAGAATCAGATCTAGTTGCTTGTGGTGACTCTTTGTCAACCGTGATAAAAAATGTCAGATGAGTTCAATGAAAAGTTACACGATGCCCCATCTTTCAATCCGCTCATCGTGGCACCCAACTGTTAGCTCGTACGTGTCGGGGTGGTCGGTTTTATGCTAGGAATGCCTTCTTTTTTCTCTCCAACACACCCGATCGTTGCGGGCCACACCCTAGCAGCCAAATCGCCCAAGTGCTTAAAATGCTCAAAGTTGTCAATATTTAGCATCATGTTTCTCGATGCCCGTTAATCATAAGAACGATCCATCTAATCCTACAAGGTCATGTTATGGGACTCTAAAAAAGCCTCTCTCAGTTTGGTAGACTCAGATCCAGTTGCTCGGGGTGGTTGGTTTTACAATAGGAATGCCTTCTTTTTTCTCTCCAACTCGCCCAATCATTGCGGGCCACACCCTAGCAACCAAATCACCCAAGTACTCAAAATGCTCAAAGTTGCCAATATTCAGAATCATGTTTCTCTGTGCTTGTTAATCATAAGAAAGTTTCATTTGATCCTACAAGGTCATGCTATGGTAGTCTAAAAAAGCCTCTCTCGATTTGGGTAGACTCAGATCCAGTTGCTCGTGGCGACTCTTTCTCTGTCGCAACAAAAAGCGTTAGATGAGTTCAATGAAAAGTTGCACAATGGCCCATCTTTCAATCTGCTTGTCGCGGCACCAAACTGTTAGCTCATACATATTGGAGTGGCCAGGTTTATGCTATGAATGCCTTCTTTTTGCTCTCCAACTCGCCCGATCATTGCGGGCCACACCCTAGCAACCAAATCGCTCAAAATGCTCAAAGTTGTCAATATTCGGCATCATGTTTCTCTGTGCCCGTTAATCATAAGAATGATCCATCTAATCCTACGGGGTTATGTTATGGGACTCTAAAAAAGCCTCTCTTAGTTTGGGTAGACTCAGATCTAGTTGCTCATGGTGACTCTTTCTCAGTTGGGACAAAAAGCGACAGATGAGTTCAATGAAAAGTTGCACAATGCCCATCTTTCATTTTTCTCATCGTGGCATCGAATCGTCAGCCAAGTACATGTTGGGGTGGTCGGGTGTACACTAGTAAGGCCTTCTTTTTGCTCTCCAACTTGCCCAATCATTGCGGGCCACACCCTAGCAGGGCCACACCCTAGCAGCCAAATCGCCCAAGTGCTCAAAATGCTCAAAGTTGTCAATATTCAGCATCGCGTTTCTCCATGCCCATTAATCATAAGAATGATCTGTCTAATCTTACGGGGTCATGTTATGGCACTCTAAAAAATACTGTCTCGGTTTGGGTAGAATCGGATCTAGTTGCTCGTGGCGACTCTTTCTTGGTCACGACAAAAAGCGTCAGATGAGTTCAATGAAAAGTTGCATAATGCCGCATCTTTCAATCCACTCCTCGTGGCACCAAACCATTAGCTCATATGCATCGGGGTGGCTAGGTTTATACTAGGAATGCCTTCTTTTTTCTCTCCAACTTGCCCAATCATTGCGGGCCACTCCCTAGCAGCCAAATCACCCAAGTGCTAAAATTGGTCAAAGTTGTCAATATTCGGCATCATGTTTCTCTGTGTCTGTTAATTATAAGAATGATCCATCTAATCCTACGGGGTCATGTTATGGCACTCTAAAAAATCCTCCCTCAGTTTGGGTAGACTCGGATCCAGTTGCTCTTGGTGATTCTTTCTTGGTTGTGATAAAAAGTGATAGATGAGTTCAATGAAAAGTTGCACAATGCCCCATCTTTCAATCCGCTCATCATGGCACCAAAGCGTTAGCTTGTACACATCGGGGTAGTTAGTTTTACACTAGGAATGCCTTCTTTTTTCTCTCCAACTTGCCCGATCGTTGCAGGCCACACCCTAACAGCCAAATCGCCTAAGTATTCAAAATGTAAAAAGTTGTCAATATTCAGCATCATGTTTCTCCATGCCCATTAATCATAAGAATTATTCGTTTGATCCTATAGGGTCATGTTATGGCACTCTAAAAAATCCTCTCTCAGTTTGGGTAGAATCGGATCCAGTTGCTCGTGGCGACTCTTTCTCGGCCGCGAGAAAAAGCGTCAGATGAGTTCAATGAAAAGTTGCACAATGCCCCATCTTTCAATCTGCTTGTTGTGGAACCCAACTGTCATCTCGTATAGGTCGGGGTGGTCGGTTTTACCCTAGGAATTCCTTCTTTTTTCTCTCCAACTTGCCCGATCATTGCAGGCCACACCCTAGCAGCGAAATCGCCCACGTGCTCAAAATGCTCAAAGTTGTCAATATTTGAAATCATGTTTCTTTGTGCCCGTTAATCATAAGACTGATCCATCTGATCCTACAATTTCATGTTATGGGACTCTAAAAAAGCCTCTCTCAGTTTGGGTAGACTCAGATCGAGTTGCTCGTGGCAACTCTTTCTTGGTCGTGAGAAAAAGTGATAGATTAGTTCAATGAAAAGTTGCACAATTCCCCATCTTTCAATCTGCTCATTGAGGCACCGAACCGTCAGCTCGTATGCACCGGGGTGGTTAGGTTTACACTAGGAACGCATTCTTTTTTCTGTCCAACTCGCTTGATTATTGCGGGCCATACGCTAGCAGCCAATTCGCCCAAGTGCTCAAAATGCTCAAAGTTGTCAATATATGGCATCATGTTTCTCCATGCTCATTAATCATAAGAACGATCTATCTGATCTTGCGGGGTCATGTTATGGCACTCTAAAAAAGCCTTTGTCAGTTTGGGTAGAATCGGACCTAGTTGCTTGTGGCGACTCTTTCTCTGTCGCGACAAAAAGCGTTAGATGGGTTCAATGAAAAATTGCACAATGTCGCATCTTTCAATCCGCTCCTCACGGAACCGAACCGTTAGCTCATGCACATCAGGGTGGCTAGGCTTACACTAGGAATGCCTTCTTTTTTCTCTTCAACATGCCTGATCATTGTCGGCCACTCCCTAGCAGCCAAATCGCCCAACTGCTCAAATTGGTCAAAGTTGTCAATATTCGGTGTCACATTTCTCTGTGCCTATTAATCATAAGAATGATCCATCTAATCCTACAGGGTCATGTTATGGCACTCTTAAAAATCCTCTCTCAGTTTGGGTAGACTCGGATCCAGTTGCTCTTGGCCATTCTTTCTTGGTTGCGACAAAAAGTGACAGATGAGTTCAATGAAAAGTTGCACAATGCGCCATCTTTCAATCCGCTCGTCGTAGCACCAAAGCGTCAGTTCGTATGCATCAGGGTGGTTAGTTTTACACTAGGAATGCCTTCTTTTTTCTTTCCAACTCGCCCGATTGTTGTAGGCCACACCCTAGCAGCCAAATTGCCCAAGTGCTCAAAATGCTCAAAGTTCTCAATATTCGGCATCACGTTTGTCCATGCCCATTAATCATAAGAATGATCCATTTCATCTTACAGGGTCATGTTATGGCACTCTAAAAAATCCTCTCTCAGTTTGGGTAGAATTGGATCCAGTTGCTCATGGCGACTCTTTCTCAGTCGTGGCAAAAAGCATCAAATGAGTTCAATGAAAAGTTACACAATGCCCCATCTTTCAATCCGCTTGTTGTGGCACCCAACCATTAGCTCGTACATGTTAGGTTGGTCAGTTTTATGCTAGGATTGCCTTTTTTTTCTCTCCAACTCCCCCGATCATTGCGGGCCACACCCTAGCAGCCAGATCGCCCAAGTGCTCAAAATGCTCAAAGTTGTCAATAATTGGCATCATGTTTCTACGTGCTCGTTAATCAAAAGAATGATCCATCTTATCGTACAGAGTCATGTTATAGCACTCTAAAAAATCCTCTCTTGGTTTGGGTAGACTCAGATCCAGTTGCTCGTGGCGACTCTTTCTCGATCACGACAAAAAGCGATAGATGAGTTTAATGAAAAGTTGCACAATGTGCCATCTTTCAATCTGCTCGTTGTAGCACTGAACCGTCAGCTCGTACACATCGAGGTGGTTGGGTTTAAACTAGGAATTCTTTCTTTTTGCTCTCCAACTCTCCTAATCATTGTGCGCCACAACCTAGCAGCCAAATCGCCTAAGTGCTCAAAATTGTCAATATTAGGCATCACATTTCTCTATGCCCATTAATCATAAGAATGATCTGTCTGATCCTACGGGGTCATGTTATAGCACTCTAAAAAAGCCTCTCTCGGTTTGGGTAGACTGGGATCCAGTTGCTCATGGCGACTCTTTCTCAGTCGCGACATAAAGCATCAAATGAGTTCAATGAAAAGTTGGACAATGCCCCATCTTTCAATCCGCTCGTCATGGCACCGAACCATCATCTTGTACACATCAGAGTGGCTAGGTTTATGCTAGAAATGCCTTCTTTTTACTCTCCAACTTGCCCAATCATTGTGGGCCACACCCTAGTAGCCAAATCGCACAAGTGCTCAAAATGCTCAAAGTTGTCAATATTCAACATCACATTTCTCCATACCCTTTAATCATAAGAACGATCCATCTAATCTTATGGGGTCACGTTATGGGACTCTACAAAAGCCTCTCTCGGTTTGGGTAGACTCACAACCAGTTGTTCATGGCGACTCTTTCTTGGTAGCGATAAAAAGTGACAGATGAGTTCAATGAAAAGTTGCACAATGCCCCATCTTTCAATCTGCTCGTTGCGGCATCGAACTATCAGCTCGTATGCATCGGGGTGGTTGAGTTTACAATAGGAATGCCTTCTTTTTTCTCTCTAGCTCGCCTGATCGTTGTGGGCCACACCCTAGCAACCAAATCGCCCAAGTGCTCAAAATGCTCAAAGTTGTCAATATTCGGCATCGCATTTCTGCATTCTTGTTAATCATAAGAACGATTTGTCTGATCTTATGGGGTCATGTTATGGCACTATAAAAAACCCTCTCTCGATTTGGGTAGAATTAGATCTAGTTGCTCATGGTGACTCTTTCTCGATCATGACAAAAAGCGTCAAATGAGTTTAATGAAAAGTTGCACAATGCCCCATCTTTCAATCCGCTCCTCGCGGCACTGAACCATCAACTCGTACACATCAAGGTGGCTGGGTTTACACTAGGAATGCCTTCTTTTTTCTCTCCAACTTGTTCGATCATTGCGGGCCACTCCCTAGCAGCCAAATCATGCAAGTGCACAATTTGGTCAAAGTTGTCAATATTTGGCATCACATTTCTCTGCTCGTTAATTATAACAATGATCCATCTAATCCTATAGGGTCATGTTATGGCACTCTAACATATCCCCTCTCAGTTTGGGTAGACTCAGATCCAGTTGCTCTTGGCGATTCTTTCTCGGTTGCGACAAAAAGTGACAGATGAGTTAAATGAAAAGTTGCACAATGCCCCATCTTTCAAACCGCTCATCGTGACACCAAAGCATCAGCTTGTACATGTTAGGGTGGTCATTTTTACATTAGGAATGCCTTCTTTTTTCTCTCCAACTCACCCGATCATTGCAGACCACACCCTAGCAGCCAAATCGCCCAAGTGCTCAAAATGCTCAAAGTTGTCAATATTCGGCATCACATTTCTCCATGCCCGTTAATCATAAGAATGATCCATTTGATCTTACGGGGTCATGTTATGGCACTCTAAAAAGGCCTCTCTCGGTTTGGGTAGAATCAGATCTAGTTGCTCGTGACGACTCTTTCTCAGCCGTGACAAAAAGCATTAGCTGAGTTCAATGAAAAGTTGCACAATGCCCCATCTTTCAATCTGCTCGTCTTTGCACCCAACCATCAGCTCGTACATGTCAGGGTGGTCAGTTTTACACTAGGAATTCCTTCTTTTTGCTCTCCAACTCGCACGATCATTGTGGGCCACACCCTAGCAGCCAATTCACCCAAATGCTCAAAATGCTCAAAGTTGTCAATATTTGGCATCACGTTTCTCCGTGCTTGTTAATCATAAGAATGATCCGTCTAATCCTATGCGGTCATGTTATGGCACTCTAAAAAATCCTCTCTCGGTTTGGTTAGACTCACATCCAATTGCTCATGGCGACTCTTTCTCGATCGCGACAAAAAGTGATAGATGAGTTTAATGGAAAGTTGCACAATGCACCATCTTTTAATCCGCTCGTTGCAACACCAAACCGTCAACTCATACGCATCGAGGTGGCTGGGTTTATGATAGGAATTCCTTCTTTTTTCTCTCCAACTATCCCGAACACTGTGTGCCACAACCTAGCAGCCAAATTGCGCAAAGTGCTCAAAATGCTCAAAGTTTTCAATATTCGGCATCATGTTTCTCTGTGCCTGTTAATCATAAGAACAATCCATCTAATCCTATGGGGTCATGTTATGGGACTCTAAAAAATCCTCTTTCGGTTTGGGTAGAGTTAGATCCAGTTGCTCATGGCGACTCTTTCTTCGTCGCGACAAAAAGCGATAGATGAGTTCAATGAAAAGTTGCACAATGCCCCATGTTTCAATCCAATTGTCACGGCACCAAACCATCAGCTCGTATGCATCAGGGTGGTTGGGTTTACACTAGGAACACCTTCTTTTTGCTCTCCAACTCGCTTGATCGTTGCGAGCCACACCCTAGCAGCCAAATCGTTCAAGTGCTCAAAAATGCTCAAAGATCTCAATATTCGACATTGTGTTTCTCCATGCCCGCTAATCATAAGAATGATCTATCTGATCTTGCAAGGTTATGTTATGGCACTCTAAAAAAGCCTCTCTCAGTTTGGGTAGAATCAGATCTAGTTGCTCATGGTGACTCTTTCTTGGTCGCCAAAAAAAGCATCAGATCAGTTCAATGAAAAGTTGCAGGATGCCCCATCTTTTAATCTGCTCCTCGTGGCACCAAACCATAAGCTCATACATAGTGGGGTGGCTGGTTTTACACTAGGAATGCCTTCTTTTTTCTCTCCAACTCATTCGATCATTGCAGGCCACTCCCTAGTAGCCAAATTGCCTAAGTGCTCAAATTGCTCAAAGTTGTCAATATTCGGCATCATGTTTCTTCATACCTGTTAATCATAAGAATGATCCATCTAATCCTATAGGGTCATATTATGGCACTCTAAAAAATCCTCTCTCAGTTTGGGTAGACTCAAATCCAGTTGCTCTTGGCAATTCTTTCTCGGTTGCGACAAAAAGTGACAGATGAGTTCAATGAAAATTTGCACAATGCCCTATCTTTCAATCCGCTCGTGGTGGCACCAAAGCATCAACTCATACATGTCGGGGTGGTCAGTTTTACACTAGGAATGCCTTCTTTTTTTTCTCCAACTCGCCCGATCGTTGCAGGCCACACCCTAGCAGCCAATTCGCCCAAGTGCTCAAAATACTCAAAGTTGTCAATATTCAGCATCACATTTCTCTGTGCCTGTTAATCATAAGAATGATTCATCTAATGCTATGGGGTTGTGTTATGGGACTCTAAAAAAGCCTCTCTCGGTTTGGGTAGACTCAGATCCAATTGCTCATGGCGACTCTTTCTTGGTCGCAACAAAAAGTGACAAATGAGTTCAATGAAAAGTTGCACAATGCGCCATCTTTCAATCCACTCGTTGCAACACTGAACCATCAACTCGTACACATCGAGGTGGTTGGATTTATGCTAGGAATTCCTCCTTTTTTCTCTCTAACTCTCCTGATCATTGTGTGCCACAACCTAGCAGCCAAATTGCCCAAGTGTTCAAAATGCTCAAACTTCTCAATATTAGGCATCGCGTTTCTTCATACCCGTTAATCATAAGAATGATCTATCTAATCCTATGGGTTCATGTTATGGCACACTAAAAAAACCTCTCTTAGTTTGGGTAGACTGGGCTCCAGTTGCTCGTGGCGACTCTTTCTCTGTTGTGACAAAAAGTGACAGATGAGTTCAATAAAAAGTTGGACAATGCCCCATCTTTCAATCCGCTCGTCGCAGCACTGAACCATCAGCTTGTATGCGTCATGGTGGCTAGATTTACACTAGGAATGCCTTATTTTTTTTGTCCAACTTGCTTGATCATTGCGGGCCACACCCTAGCAGCCAAATCGCCCAAGTGCTCAAAATGCTCAAAGTTGTCAATATTCAGAATCGCGTTTCTCTATGCCCGTTAATCATAAGAATGATTCATTTGATTCTACAGGGTCATGTTATGGCACTCTAAAAAAGCCTCTCTCAGTTTGGGTAGACTCGGATACAGTTGCTCAGGACAACTCTTTCTCAGTCATGACAAAAAGCATCAGATAAGTTTAATGAAAAGTTGCACAATGCCCCATCTTTCAATCCACTCATCAGGGAACTGAACTGTCAGCTCGTACATGTCAGGGTGGCCAGGTTTGTGCTAGGAATGCCTTCTTTTTTCACTCCAACTCATCCGATCCTTGCAGGCCACACCCTAGCAATCAAATCGCCCAAGTGCTCAAAATGCTAAAAGTTGTCAATATTTGGCATCAGATTTCTCCGTGCCTGTTAATCATAAGAATGATCCATCTGATCCTACGAGGTAATTTTATGGGACTCTAAAAAAGCCTCTCTCAGTTTGGGTAGACTCAGATCTAGTTTCTTGTGGCGACTCTTTCTCGGTCACGGCAAAAAGCGACAGATGAGTTCAATGAAAAGCTGCACAATGCCCCATCTTTCAATCTGCTTGTTGTGGCACTGAACCGTCAGCTCGTACACATGGGGGTGGGCAGGTTTATGCTAAGAATGCCTTCTTTTTTCTCTCCAACTCACCCAATTGTAGCAGCCCACACCCTAGCACCCAAATCGCCCAAGTCCTCAAAATGCTCAAAGTTGCCAATATTCGGCATCACGTTTCTCCATGCCCGTTAATCATAAGAATGATCCATCTCATGCTATGTGTTCATGTTATGAGACTCTAAAAATGCCTCTCTCAATTTGGGTAGACTCGGATCTAGTTGCTCTTGGTGATTCTTTCTCGGTTGCGACAAAAAGTGACAGATGAGTTTAATGAAAAGTTGCACAATGCCCCATCTTTCAATCCGTTCATCGCGGCACCAAACCATCAACTTGTAGGCATCAGGGTGGTTGGTTTTACACTAGGAATGCTTCTTTTTTCTCTCCAACTCACCTAATCATTGCGGGCCACACCCTAGCAGCCAAATCGCCCAAGTGCTCAAAATGCTCAAAGTTGTCAATATTCCGCATCATGTTTCTCCGTGGTGGTTAATAATAAGAATGATCCATCTGATCCTATGAGGTTGTTTTATGGGACTCTAAAAAAGCCTCTCTCAGTTTGGGTAGAGTTAGATCCAGCTGCTCATGGCGACTCTTTCTCGGTCGCGACAAAAATCAACAGATGAGTTCAATGAAAAGTTGCACAATGCCCCATCTTTCAATCCGCTCATCGCAACACTGAACCGTTAGCTCGTATGCATCAAGGTGGTTGGTTTTATGCTAAGAATGCCTTCTTTTTTCTCTCCAACTCGCCCGATTGTTGTGGGCCATACCCTAGCAGCCAAATCGCCCAAGTGCTCAAAATGCTCAAAGTTCTCAATATTCGGCATCTCGTTTCTCCATGCCCGTTAATTATAAGAATGATCTATCTGATCTTATGGGGTTGTATTATGGCACTCTAAAAAAGCCTCTCTCAATTTGGGTAGAAACGGATTCAGTTGCTCGTGGTGACTCTTTCTCGGTCACGACAAAAAGCATCACATGAGTTCAATGAAAAGTTGCACAATGCCCCATCGTTCAATCCGCTCCTCGCGGCACTGAACCGTCAGCTCGTATGTGTCAGGGTGGTCAGGTTTACACTAGGAATTCCTTCTTTTTTCTCTCCAACTTGCCCGATCATTGCGGGCCACTCCCTAGTAGCCAAATCGCCCAAGTGCTCAAATTGCTCAAAGTTGTCAATCTTCGGCATCATGTTTCTCCATGCCATTTAATCATATGAATGATCCATCTAATCCTATGGGGTCATGTTATGGCTCTCTAAAAAATCCTCTCTCAGTTTGGGTAGACTCGGATACAGTTGCTCTTGGCGATTCTTTCTTGATTGCGACCAAAAGTGACAAATGAGTTCAATGAAAAGTTGCACAATGCCCCATCTTTCAATCTGCTTGTCGTGGCACCAAAGCATCAGCTCGTATGCATCGAGGTGGTCATTTTTACACTATGAATGCCTTCTTTTTTCTCTCCAACTCGCCCGATCATTGCGGGCCACACCCTAGCATCCAAATCACCCAAGTGCTCAAAATGCTTAAAGTTTTCAGTATTTGACATCACATTTCTCCATGCCCATTAATCATAAGAAATATCCATCTGATCCTACAAGGTCATGCTATGGGAATCTAAAAAAGACTCTCTTAGTTTGGGTAGACTCAGATCCAGTTGCTCATGGCGACTCTTTCTTGGTCGCGACAAAAAGCGACAAATGAGTTCAATGAAAAGTTGCACAATGCCCCATATTTCAATCTACTTGTCGCAGCACGGAACCATCAGCTTGTACGCATCAGGGTGGTCGTTTTTATGCTATAAATGCCTTCTTTTTGCTCTCCAACTCGCCCAATCATTGTAGGCCACACCCTAGCAGCCAAATCGCCCAAGTGCTCAAAATGCTCAAAGTTGTTAATATTTGGTATTACATTTCTTTATGCCCGTTAATCATAAGAATGATCCATCTGATCCTATGGGGTCAAGTTATGGCACTCTAAAAAAGCCTCTCTCGGTTTGGGTAGACTCAGATCCAATTGCTCGTGGTGACTCCTTCTCAGTCGCGACAAAAAGCAATAGATGAGTTCAATGAAAAGTTAAACAATGCCCCATCTTTCAATTCGCTTGTCATAGCACTGAATCGTCAGCTCGTATTTATTGGGGTGGTTGGGTTTACAATAGGAATGCCTTTTTTTTCTCTCCAACTCACCTGATCATTGCAGCCCACACCCTAGCAGCCAAATTGCCCAAGTCACCAAAATGCTCAAAGGTGTCAATATTAGGCATTGTGTTTCTCCATGCCCGTTAATCATAAGAATGATCTATCTAATCCTATGGGGTCATGTTATGGCACTCTAAAAAAACCTCTCTCGGTTTGGGTAGACTAGGATCCAGTTGTCTGTGGAGACTCTTTCTCGATCGCGACAAAAAGCGACAGATGAGTTCAATGAAAAGTTGTACAATGCCCCATCTTTCAATCCGCTTGTCACGACACCTAACCATCAGCTCATATGTGTCTTGGTGGATAGTTTTACACTAGGAATGCCTTCTTTTTTTTCTCCAACTTGCCCGATCATTGCGGGCCACACCCTAGCAGCCAAATCGCCCAAGTGTTCAAATGCTCAAAGTTGTCAATATTCGGCATCACATTTCTCTATGCCCGTTAATCATAAGAATGATCCATCTGATCCTACGGGGTCGTGTTATGGCACTCTAAAAAATCCTCTCTCAATTTTGGTAGACTTGGATCCAGTTTCTCGTGGTGATTCTTTCTCGATCGCAACAAAAAGCGTAAGATGAGTTCAATGAAAAGTTGCACAATGCTTCATCTTTCAATCTGCTCATCGTGGCACCAAGCCATCAGCTTGTACACATCGGGGTGGCTAGGTTTATGCTAGGACTACCTTCTTTTTTGTCTCCAACTTGCCCGATCATTGCGGGCCACACCCTAGCAGCCAAAATGCCCAAGTGCTCAAAATGCTCAAAGTTGTCAATATTCAGCATCATGTTTCTTCGTGTCTGTCAATCATTAGAATGATCCATCTAATCCTACGGGGTTGTGTTATGGCACTCTAAAAAAGCCTCTCTCAGTTTGCGTAGACTCGGATCTAGTTGCTCGTGGTGACTCTTTCTCGGTCGCAACAAAAAGCGACATATGAGTTCAATGAAAAGTTGCACAATGCCCCATCTTTCAATCTGCTCGTCATGGCACCGAACCATTAGCTCGTATGCATTGAGGTAGTAGGGTTTACGATAGGAATGCCTTCTTTTTTCTCTCCAACTCGCTCGATCATTGCGAGCCACACCCTAGTAGCCAAATAGCCTAAGTGCTCAAAATGCTCAAAGTTGTCAATATTTGGCACCATGTTTCTCCGTGCCTGTTAATCATAAGAATGATCCATTTGATCTTACTGGGTCATGTTATGGCACTCTAAAAAATCCTCTCTCGGTTTGGGTAGAATTGGATCCAGTTGCTCGTGGAGACTCTTTCTCGGTCGCGACAAAAAGCGTCAGATGAGTTGAATGAAAAGTTGCACAATGCCCCATCTTTCAATCCACTCGTTGCGACACAAAACCGTTAGCTCATACACATCGGGGTCTGGTTTACACTAGGAATTCCTTCTTTTTTCTCTCCAACTTGCCTGATCATTGTGGGCCACTCCCTAGCAGCCAAATCGCCCAAGTGCTCAAATTGCTCAAAGTTGTCAATATTCGACATCACATTTCTCCGTTCCTATTAATCATAAGAAAGATCCATCTAATCCTATGGGGTCATGTTATGGCACTCTAAAAAAGCCTCTCTCGGTTTGGGTAGACTTGGATCCAGTTTCTCGTGGCGATTCTTTCTCGGTTGCGACAAAAAGCGACAGATGAGTCCAATGAAAATTTGCACAATGCTCCATCTTTCAATCCACTTGTCGAAGCACCAAACCGTTAGCTCGTATGCATCGGGGTGGCCGGGTTTTTGCTAGGAATGTCTTCCTTTTGCTCTCCAACTCGCCCGATTGTTGCAGGCCACACCCTAGCAGCCAAATTGCCCAAGTGCTCAAATTGCTCAAAGTTGTCAATATTCGGCATCACATTTCTCCATGCCCATTAATCATAAGAACTATCCGTCTGATCCTGCAGGGTTGTGTTGTGGCACCGAACGGTCAGCTTGTACACGTTGGGGTGGCTTGTGTCTTGGATTAAAAACACATATTTAGGTTCAAAGCTTAAGTAATAATAAACTTTGTGCAATTATTCATCTAATCATTTGTACTGCAATTATGGATAACCATGATAAATGATTTGCATTAACCAAAATGCTACAAATCCATGCAACATTGTATACCGTTTAAACTATCAAATATATCCAATACAAACAAATAGGCTTTCCAAAAACCATATGGACTTAGAATTACACATATTCATAAAACAAAACATATGTTCAAAATTTCTATAAAGGCATACAACATGATATCCAATAAAGTCAAATAGGGGCTTGCAATAATCCATATGGACATAGAATGTCACATATTTGTAATACAAAACATATGTTTGAATTTGCCATATAGGCATACAACATGGTATCCAATAAAGTCAAATAGGAGCTTGCCAAAAGCCATATGGCGATAGAATGTCACATATTCGTAATACAGAACATATGTTCAAAATTCTCATATAGGCATACAACATAGGACCTTATTCTATCCATTTCCCTCTAGGGGAAGGAAACAAATCATGAGATATCTTTGCCTGTCGAGGGGATGGAGATGTATATGATGCAAGTGTCTTTCGAGTACATCCAGTCGACCTCCTCTCCATACTTTTTTGTAACTCCACCTGATACAATAAAAAGAATGATGTTAGCATATACAAAAATTGAATTTTAGAATGACATTTAATAGAATAGTCACTTACTGCATACAAATAATCATGATGTTCATCCACAACAAGTGCACGTTCATGATCTAGAGTGACAAGCCCCTCCTATAAGCATCACAATATAAATTAAACTAAATACAAGTGTCGTTAAAATTTTCAATGACATATTATTAAGATAACATATGTAATGCTAAATTTACTAAATTTACAAATATGTCTCATACTTCTATTAAAGTAGTTGAACTTGCTACTGCTACAGCAACACCGCAATCCATTGACGCGCGAATAGAAGGAGAAGTCTCTGAATTCAACATCTGAAAATTAAACAAACTATATTGATTAATCGCCAAAACTATCTATATTATTTAATAACAATATTAAAGATAAATTGTTTACCTGGGTGAAAGATTGTCGATGAAATACACTACGAGGTGTTGATGTTGAAGCTCTAGTATCAAACTATTTGACATCCAAAATGAGTAATTAGAAAATCATTCACATAAGGTTCAACTATCTACATATAATAATTATATTTTTTCACTCATTGTATACCTGTGGAGTCGACGAAGTAGTGAAAAAGGGTGCTGCAGGAATGTTGCTAGTATTGTGAACACTTTGACACTGATTTTTTATCATAATAATTTACTAATTTAGATATATTCTTAAATTTACATGTAAGATTTAATAAAAAGAATGAAATGAACTTGTAATGAAATTCACCTAGGTATCAATGCCAAATGTTTCATTTAGCAAGGATTTTGTCATGACAATGTTCTCTGTAGCAAACTTTACTCATGCACGTGCATTCTCAGAACTATTAGGATCATAAGTGCAAAGAGAACCACAAGAACGACAAAAATGAGCTGGAACTTGATGCCTAGAAGAATCAACATCATCACTCGCATCACCTGCTACTAGAGGACTAGCATACTGTATAAGGGTCTGAGTGAGTGAGCTAATCGAGTCTAGAGTTTCGACCTCAATACTCTCCTTCACAATGGAAGGAATAATAACATGCTCCACCATAGGTCTGGCCAAGGGTCTTGGTGGGAGATTTGGATCATGCTGTGCACCCTCTCTATCAAGCAAGGAACCCCCACCTCTACCTTGGAAATCTAGAAAATCACAATAGTTTGGGATCTCATTAAGGACAAACTCATGGTATAGTTTTCTCAAAAAGTATTGGGGTACCTCATGATTATTGCATGGGGGCTGATCAAATACCATCCACCACCTATCCCAAAAATTTGTTCTTAATCCCTTCATGATGACACCAATGAATAGGGAATCTCCTACATCTAGGGTGTAAAGGTTGATTCATTCGAGGGTCCGTAAAAAGAGCACACAAGTCAAATTTATTAATTTTCTTTTTCTTCACTACCGTATATGATAATTTGTGAGGATAAAATTGCTTTTGTTCTTCCCTCTTATGGGACCAAAAATTTATTTGTCCACTCATAGATTGTATGTGAGATACAATAGATTGCAAAGAACTAGCAAGGTTTGTCATATGGGAGTTTGTTCCAATGGGATCTTTTAGCCTTGTGATTAAACCTTCAAGCTCTTTTTGGCTATTTTCTATTTGACCTAATAGGTTTTCGTGTGTACCTATGGGGTGTCTAGGGATTGTAGGAGGTTCTTAATGTGCTTCTTCTTCAATATGGTCTTCATGAGGAGCTGATTGATGTGCTTCTTCTTTAATATGGTCTTCATGAGGAGGTGATTGAGTGTTTTCAATATTTTCTTGTCTAATCTCATTTTCTGATAATGAAAATAAATTTAAATCAATAAACCTAGTTTAATCTTCAAATTAATTAAAAAAAATGACATTAAGAAAATAAAAATACATACCTCTTCAAGCTCTTCGATGGTGTGGCAACATTTTTATGAGAGATGAACAACTTAGTGCCCAATTTCAAGCTTTTACAAAGGGCGAACGCAAGAAAATAGCACCCAAAAATGCCAAAACGTGGGTTTGGAATGCAAAAATGCGGAGCAAGGTTTTTTTGATATTTATAATGCACATATGTCTTATAAGGCACACACCTTATAATTCATGCACACTATAGGGTGTACACCCTATAGTGTGTGCGCCTTATAAGGCGTGCGCCTTATGCGCCTTTTAATTTTTTTTTGAAGTGTGGCACCTTTTTGGTACCACAACTTTGTGCATATACCCATATAGTACATATTACTTTTGTAACTATGGAAGTAGACTAGAAATTCAAATTTAAGGTATAGAGATATTAATAAATTCATTTGAAATCATTTTAGTGTTTAAATAGTGGAGACATTTTGATTTCAACTTTATTTTCACATCCTCGACTTAATTTTATTATCACTCTTTTATTAGATACAAATTATTTTTTGGATATGTTAGTAGTATTTATTGTTGTATTAACTTAATTTCTTACAATAGAATGAAATATTTTACATTTGTATATTTATATAATTTATATGTTAAAATACATCAATTTAAAAGGTTATCATGTTAAAAATATTGTAGTTTGTCTATATACTATTTGTTTATTGATTTTATCTAAAGTAAACTCTCACAAATACTTCAAACATATTTTAATGAGTCATAAAGAAAATCTTTGGGTGTAAAACTAATATAAGTCAAATTTCTAAGAGTGAAAATGAACCATAAATTTATAACCTTTAAATTTGCATTGGACCACTAAAAAATCATTGCAACTAGTCATTATATGTATGCTAAAGTGCAAGCATTGTTAAATTGTGTGAAAGGTTGTTTCTATTTGAATATTATTTTAATTGGTTTCATCCATGATGCAAGAACACCCCTACTTGATGAGCAATCTTGCATCAACGAAAAATATTATTTTCTTTTCAATTGTTCTTGTTTTGGGTGCAGTTTTTGTGTTCCTTCCAACATTCTCCAACTGTTGTTTATTTTCTATTGTGGATCGGATTCTTGGCTTCTAGATGTGTTCTTATTTCCTATTCCAGATTTGAAGTTGAAGTTCATTTGGATTTTTTTCCAGTGAGTTATTTCTTCAGGATTGGTTGTTCCTGGTTCCCGGAGTAGTTTTTATCTGAACTACTACTTGGAGATTTCTTCTCGTGCAGAGTGATTTCTTGGCTTGCAGATATATTTGGTGCCTTGCTCGATGTTCTTGGGCCCTTGGCCAAGCTTTCTATGTGGTTTGCACTTCATGTTTGTTCTTGGCATATGACATCTCCCTGTTTTGGGGCCAACCTATTTTACACATTTCATTTTCTTGTTTTGGAGAATGTAATATTTTATGGGCAACCCAGATGTGTTCTAGATGGTATATACATTGTTGTTGATAGACTTATAAAGGATTGAGAGGTGGGTATTGAATCAGTGACAACAAAAGCAATACTACTTTAAATACTGGCTGGTAGATATACTTAATAAGTTTACTAAACACTATGCATGTAATCCAATATGATATTAATGCATCCACAATAAGTAAAGCATCCACCATAACACAAGTGTTTATATGTGGAAAACCCAAATGGGAAAAACCACGGTGAGATGGGACTAACAAGTTAACTATCTGTAGTAATAGGTAACTAACAGATTAAGGTCTACAAAAGTGGTCTGCTAGGAATGAATCCTATTAAAGATCCCTAAGCTTTGTTACGAGCTATACCCTGTTAAAGCTATTACCCTCTTAGGAGTAACCTTGGAAGAGGATTTTAGAATGCAAACTAATGGATTACCTTGTTAAAGGATTTGTACAATGAAGCTTGTTAGATCTTACCTAGTTAGGGGATTTGACTGTTCTAGTGATTAGAAAAAAATAGGTGGTGTGATCTAGAAGTTGCACAACTTGCTTGAATAGATCCTCTACTATACACTCAAAACTGCATCACCAACATATTTTGCAATTCCTTCAACAACTTAACACTTCTATCTTCACATTAAATCATCTCATAAAAATAGTTCATCATAATGTCATTATATAGACATTAGATTTGATGTCGGCTTAGAAATCATATCATAGTTTCCTAGTTGTAGTGTATCTAGACAATCAAACATAACTTATCACAAATTACCACTAAAATTTGTCAGTTAGGTTAACTCATCACGACCGGTGATAACTCATCACTCAATCAATGAATACTAGTTGGAACACCGATACCGGTTAGAGTTAACCACTTCAACATGTAAACTAATTGTCCTCCATTGCTTCTTTTATGGTTTCCGTTGAATCTTCAAGTTGGTGTCAAGTCATTCCTACATATACTGGTTGTCTACAGGTACCCCTTTGACACTCTCTAAACCATAATAAACTAATCTTCCAATATTGGTTGCAATACAAGTAATTTTTAGAAATAATACCGGTGGACAATGTGAACATATGTGTGTGTATACACATTCCATCAATGACAACATATGAAGTCATTCATTCCAATTATCATCAAGCCAACAATCTCCCCCTTTGTCATTGATGGCAACACTTAGAAAATTTTACAATGTTACAACTGAGTCTCCTTACAAAAATTGTACAAACATATTTCTATTCCCCCTTAACAATAGATGAAAAATTTTCACAACACATACATATTTCTACTCCCCCTTTGACAATAATGCCAAATTGAAAAGTCAAATACATATGTATATATATAGCAAAATTTGCATCAAATGTTTACATATACAAATACTTAAAACTCAGTATTAAGGAGTGTTGACTTCAATTTGCAATAAAATGTCACTGAAAGTAATCTTCATTTGAGAGAAATCATTTTCTCATATTTCCTAAAAAGTTTTAGTGATCTCCATGGTTATCATAATCTATACAGAAAATGTTTCCATTGCATCAATGGTACTCATCTCTGGAGTCACCAAAACCGCTTCTGAATCCTTGTAAACTCGTTGTAAGATGTCCACTTTAGGTCTTAACTAGTTCTTTAGTTCTTTCAAGGATTGGAGTCTCTTGGCCTATTCATAATCATAAAAATCTAACTGACTTTGCAAATCATCCACAGATTTGCGAAAAGCCAAGACTGGGTCCTGTAAAGGTATGTAGGCATTACATATCTTTGCCAGTTCCAGTTCTGTCTCTATTTGCTTTTTAACTATATCAGTATAGAAAAATGAAACATTAGATGCGTAGGCCATAATTTTTCCTCCTATCTCAATAGCTTTTCTCAAGATATCTTTGTTCGTGGCTAAAGCTTCCCTGTATCAATATCTTTCATTATCTGTTCTCTTTTCTTCTTGTAGTTTTTCTCAGCCATAATCTGAGTTGCTTCCTCAAGGAACTTAAGTTGGTCAGAAGCATCAGCAACCAAATAGCCAAGCTTGTCAATAGGAGTTGACAAATTCCCTATATAAGTCTCTAGTAGAAGACTTGACAAAATCTCCACAGCAGTTTGGATGGTTTTTGCTTCCTTCCTTTGTTCCTTAAGCCTCTTCTTCTGTGCTCTGGATTGCATCACAATTGTAAACTTTAATAATTCTGATGCACTCATATTGTCAACATCTATAGGCCCTTTTATGCCAAATGAGTCATCATCATCATCATTCTGCTACTTGACTAATGCCTTTTCTGGTTTAGTAAATTTCTCCTTCTCAGTTTTCTCTTCCTCTTTTTCTTTCTCCTTTTCATGTTTAGAGGACTTCTCAGCAACTTTTTCTATAGGTTTCTCTTGGGTGGCCTGTGAAACCAGTGGGAGTTGAGATTTCACCGGTTGAACTTTTACCAGTGGGGGTGGAATATCCACACTTGGTTGAGTTGCTCATATATCCACTGCATTAACCCATGAATCAGCATTTGCCGGTGGCTACATATCTGGTTCAATAATGTTCCCAAATATATCATGGTATCTTGTATTTTATCAAGAAAGATCACTGATTGGGAAGTAGTGTCATCCTTCTTCTTGATAGGATAGACAATATCAGCTTGTACTATTTCTTCCTCATCCATTTCCGGTCAAAATTTAGGCTCAGTTTTCTCATCAATATAAGACTTTGAATGCTTATGCATCCATTGAACATTTCAAGCTATTTGATGAGTTTCAAATTCAACAAATTGAGTTTTCCCATTCAATAACTTCAATCTTCTTGCCTTAGAAATAAACTGTCCTTTGTAATTATCAAGTAAAGCAACTAATTCATCTTCAGGAAATATTGAATAAATACATTATCAATAATTTCTTTATCTTTTTCAACAATAATTTGCCACTTATTTGCAAGAATAGAGTACAAAGAATCAAAAATATCATCTTTAAGGTTTTGAGGCAATCGATTGCATTGACATAAATAATTGATTACCTGTTGAACAATTTCTTCCTTCTATTTTCCATCAAATGAACGAAAACATTTCTTGACATTATCAAATTTGTTGTTCCCTAATGTTTTCAATGTTTTCTCAAAATCAGTCATAGGCTTGTAAGATAAGACATTAATAGGAATACTTTCCTTTGGCACTTCTTGTACTAGTTTAGCTACTTTACCAGTTGCTTTCTTTTTCTTGGGTTCCTCCTTAGTATTAGTATCATCAAATTCTGCTAGAAGAATTAGTTGTCAGCCTCTCTTCTTTGTTACAGCTTGCTTTGTAGCATTTACTTTGGGTACCTGTTCCTTTTTCACTTGGACACTTCTTTTCACTCTTGTATTAGCAGGTACAGAAGGTGTTGAAGATGCTTTCTCAACCTTCTTCTTCTTTCCTTTAACATTACTAGGTTGAGCACTATGGGTTTCAGCTTTTGCAGTTTGCTCCTCAACAATATCCAGTCTTTTTTTCTTCTTGTCCACTAGCGATGTCAACAAGTTATTGGCATAACCAATCAATAAGTCATAGTTGACTTCATAGCTCATGTCATCCATTTCATCCTCTCTAGGTTCAATAGCTTTCATTAGATAGAAATTAGTGGTGAATGTGAAAATGATGTTCTTAGCAAACGTTTTCACCATATCCTCAGGTAGCCTTACCCTCATACTCATTTTCTTCTGAAATTCATTGAAGTACTTGTTCATTGAAACAGAGAAAGTGTTCTTAATAGTCTTAATGTTGTTCTTGATCTGAGCAGTTACTGGTAGGTCTTTAGACCATTCAATATCACCAATTCTCGGTAGGAAATTTTGAAAGTAAAAGAATAAACCAATCAATAACTGACCAAATTTGAACTTCTGACTACTGTCCTTCTTAACCGACTATAGATTCAACATCAAATGACTCCTTATGGCCTCACATAGGTCATAATCTACATTCTTAGCAATCATTTATAGGCTATATGCACTGCTGCAGATGGCACACTGTTCATTCTACTACAATAGAATATCATGTAGCCTATAAACAGAGTATCCAATTTAACCACTTGGTCCTTAATGTTATTAACAGAAAAAGAATGCCCATTAGAGGTAGATAAGGTTAAAGTGGTTATAGTCTCTATAGAAATTCGCCTCAGCTTGGGAACTTCACCGGCTGACCAAAAACCAGTCACAGATTGGATAACTTCCTTGGTTATAGTGTGTGTCCTTTCCAGATACATGTTTTCACCATTTGCTTGACTAAGAATGATTCTTATGTGTTCCTCTTCAAAATCCTCAAGAAAATAAGTTGCATTATGAAAACCCTTCTCACAAACCCTAATATACTTGGGTTGAATCTTTCTGTTCTTATCGCAAAGGGATTTCAATTGAGAATAAATTGATAGTGATCCTAAATCTTCGATTTTACAATCAATATAGCTAGACAAATCACCTTTTACAATGACACCATTAGGAACTTGAGTTAAAGAATTATAAGACACTATTCATTCCAATTCCACAAACTCCATAGGTTCTGATGTGATCATTACTCTTTCTACTTGTTTAGATGATGAAGTCATTTAGATAACTTGATTTGAAAAGGGATTTACAAAGAAATATTTCTTCGCTCTGTAAGTGCTCAATAATTCTCTTTCGAATGCATTTAGGGTGAAAATAACATTGTAAAACTTGTGTTTATCCTTTTTACTTACTGCATTAAATGCTTGACTGGTAGTGTTACAAACCCTAATACACTGCTTAATGATGTATACAATATTAACATGTGTTAAAACTAGTTGATAAACTTTTGAAAAACCGATTGACAAAAGATATCACAATTTCACACATAATAACTCAAAATGCAAACTCACTTACCACTCATCTTTCAAGGGGTCCGGAAGTAGATTCACTAGTGTGGGATTCTCCACACTGGATGAAGGATTAGGTTCTTATGTAGGTATATCATCACTCTTCTCTTTCCAGATTTGATTCATCTCTTCTTTGATTTCCTCAACATTTACCTTCTAATTACCTTTCTGATCTATAGAATGATTAACCGATTTGTTCTTCCTGGTTCTACAGAACTTCACCATGTGTCCTAGTTTATGACAATGATAGCAGGCCATTCCAGATGATCTCTAGGTCCTGCATTGCCTCTTCCAGTTCTCCTTCTGCAATTCATAGCCACATGACCATAATTGTTACAAATGGTGCAAATGACATTAGTTACCTTTTCTATCTCAAATGGACTAAATTGGTTGACATAGGATTTCTACCAGTTCATGTTACCCCAGTTATCATAGGTTCTCCTCTAGTTACTATTAGGTCTTGGATTCATGTGAGGTACGGGATTATTTTCTCCATATTTGCATTCAATTGATCTATGTCTATACATTTTGTATGTAAAACAATGACCTTAAAATCTCCTAGATACATACCTAGTATTTGGATTGTAGCCTGTATTCTCATTGGGTTTGTTTCTACACACATTTGTAGTATGCCCAGGTTTATGACAGACAAAGAAAATAGGTTTAAAAACTTTCTTACCGGTAGGCTTGTTAGACTTAGAAGCAATTTTTTCCTTGTGAATGTTGCTCTTTGTACCAGAAGACTCTCCTTTCTTAGATGTGTTAAAGCCTAGTCCAGATGCATCACCTTTCATCGTTTGTGACTGGATCTCTTCATCCAACATGGTAGAACTTTTGTTGAACTTTAATATCTTTCCATTAGCCTGAGTGAGCTCTCTGATAATAGCTTAATTACGTTTTGTAAGAGTCTCTCTTAGGGATGATTCTATTTCAAGATCTAGCTACAAGGCCTCTTTTTCTTCTTTTTCAGCATGCCAATGCTCATACAAGGTTGCATTCTCTTGTTTGATCTTAGCAATATCATGATCTCTTTCTCTGACAAGGTCTTCAGCTACCCTCCTAGCTTCCAGTTCTTGACTCATGCGAATAGTTAGGGCTTTTAACTCTCTTCTCAGATTTAGTTTTTCACCATTCAATTTTTCAACTTCTTCAACCAATGCATCAATGTTAGCTTCATCTGAGGGACTATTAATAGATATTTCTAGTAGTTGTTCAGTCAGCTCTCTCCTTTTGACTTGTGAAGCTTTAAATCTTACCCTTAGGGTTTCAATATCTTCCTTGGTAGCTTCAAGCACTCTAGCCATCTCAAAGTAGCTCATATCCCCCATGGTGGCTTTAGGGTTTCTTCCAAGAAATTAAGCCTTAAAGAAGTTAGGCTCTGATACCAATTGATAGACTTATAAAGCACTGAGAGGAGGGGGTGAATCAGTGACAGAAAAAACAATAATACTTTAAACACTGACCAATAGATATACTTAATAAGTTTACTAAACACTATGCATCTAATCCAAAATGATATTAATGCATCCACAATAAGTAAAGCATCCACGATAACAAAAGTGTTTATACATGGAAAACCCAAATTGGAAAAACCATGGTGAGATGGGACTCACAATTTAACTATTTGTAGTAATAGGTAATTGACCGGTTAAGGTCTACAAAAGTGCTCTGCTATGAGTAAATCCTGTTAAAGATCCCAAAGCTCTATTAGGAGCTATACCCTTTTAAAGGTAGTACCCTATTAGGAGTAACCTCAGTAGAGGATTTCAGAATCAAAACTAATGGATCACCTTGTTAAAGGATTTGTACAATGAAGCCTGTTAGAGCTTACCCAGTTAGAGGATTTGACTGTTGTTGTGATTAGAAAACAACAAGTGGTGTAATCTAGAAGTAGCACAACTTCCTTGAATAGATCCTTTACTGCGCACTCAAAACTGCATCACCAACATATTCGGCAATTCCTTCAATAACTTAACACTTCTATCTTTGCATCAAATCATCTAATAAAAATAGTTCATCATAATGTCATTATATAGACATTAGATTTCATGTCAGCTTAGAAATCATATCACAATTTCCTATGTGCACTGTATTTGGACAATCAAACATAACTCATCACAAATTACCACCAAAATTTGTCGGTTAGGGTAACTCATCAGGATCGGTGATAACTCATCATATAATCAATGAATATTGGTTGGAACATCGATACTGGTTAGAGTTAACCATTTCAACATGTAAACTAATTGTCCTCCATTGCTTCTTTTATGGTTTCCGTTGAATCCTCAACTAGGTGTCAAGTCATTCTTGCATAGACCGGTTTTCTACATGTACCAGTTTGACACTCTCTAAACCATCATAAGATAATCTTCCAATACCAGTTGCAATACAAGTAACTTTTAGAAGTAATACCGGTAGACAATGTGAACATATGTGTGTGTATACATGTTCCATCAAAGACAACATATGAAGTCATTCATTCCAATCATCATCAAACCAACAGTTGTATGTGATCCTTTGGGATATATCGAAGTAATATGATGATCTAGATTCATAATTTATAATTTGGATATCTCTTGGGGATTCGAATGAGTTGTATTCTAGAATGTAGTTTGTAACGGGGCATGTGAGCCAGCATATAACTAGATGTTACAAAATGTTCTTTGATGAACATATGATGATGTGGATGTCTTTGATTGTATTTTCTCTATTTTAAGTTCGTGCTTTTGTTGTGCTACTCTTGCTACATGATCCAGACTATTCTCTATCAAGATCCTTCAGGTTAATCTACATCAGATGGTATCAAAGCAGGTTACGAACCTTGAGGCATTTCTTTGGGTTAGGAGATCATTGATTTGAGGCAAGTTGCAAGTGTGTTCAATAGATCATCGATGGAGAGGAAATTAGAACCTTGTAGTTAGATCGTCGAGCTGAGGTAGTTGGATAGGAACAACGGAGGAGATGCCTCAAACAAGGATGAACCCTAGGAGGGTAGAGAAGATGATGTGGGATTACAAGAATGAGATGAGGAATGAGATTAGAAACAAGTTGGTTGGTTTGCAGAGGAATCTGGAATCGAAGGATGAATTTGAAGAGGCAAGAGAGGAGCTTGAGGCTAAAGAATCTGAGAGACTAGTGGATGAAGGTGAAGAAATATTTCTTAGGGTGGTGGTGCATGTACGAAAAATTCATAAAGTTGAGGTATCAAACATTTTGGGATCACTGAATCTAGAGGACTTGATAGAATGAATCAAAGAGTTAGAGGACTACTTCACGTTTGAGGATATTAAGGACCCATAGAGAGTTAGGCTAGCATAGACTAAGTTGAAATGGCATGATACTTTATGGTTGAAATAATTGTAGAGAGATAGAGTGGAGAATGGTGAGATAAAAAATCACCCAATGGATGCAGATGGTTGCAAGATTCAAGGATAAATTCAATTTATGAGACTATGAGTTGGAGATGTTCAAGAGGTTGCAGAACTTGAAGGAGAAAGACATGAGTGTGAAGGAGTATACTGAAGAATTATACAAGGTGATGATCAGATCCAAACATTTAGAAATGGACAGGGAGAAGGTGGCTAGATACATAAATGAACTTCAATTTAACATTCAGGCTGAGATGAGTATGCTGAAGATTTCAATAATTGACGAGACTTATCAGTATGTGTTGAAGGTAGAAGATAAAATGAAGAAGAGATAGTAGAATAACCCTGAGGGAAGAGAGAGGCATACAAAAAGAGGGCAGATAGGTGGAAATATGTAGAAGTAGACTGTTGAAGAATCAAAATCTAAATGGAGTAAAGAACCGTAGTAGAAGACATAGAGGAAATGGGGTAGCAGTAAGGAGTTTTTGGGCACATGTTTCAAGTGTGGGGAAACCAGACATAGAGCTTTTGAATGTTCTCAAGGAAACAAGGGAAGGGCACAAAATCTCTTAGCAATTGAAGATCAAAAATTTGGGGTTGAAGGTGAGAGAATGATAGCATTGGAGCAGGGAGAATCCATTACATTCAAAAGAGTCTTGATGGAGTAGAGTAGTGAGGATACCAGACCTACTCAGAGGAAGAATCTTTTCTTGACTTTGTGTAAATTGATATGTAAGTGTTGTAAGGTTATTGTGGATACTAGAAGTACAAATAATTTGGTATCAGAGGAGATGGCAGTGAATCTTGGTTTGAAGAGGCTTGAGATCCTTGTCCTTACAAAGTGAGTTAGTTACAAGATAATCATGCGGTAGAGGTGAGAGAGTAGTGCTTGGTTAATTTTAATATTGGGCCTTACAAAGATATAGTCTTGTGTAATGTTGTGCCTATGAGTGCTCGTCATGTTTTGTTGGGTAGACCTTGGCAGTATGATAGAGGATCTATCTATGATTGTAGAAGAAACCTAGTCACTATTGAGAAGGATGGGTAGAAGATCACTTTGGTTTCTTTGAAGGAGGAAGAGAAGGAAGTAAAACATTTGAGTCTTGAGAAGAGTTGTAGTACTAAAAATTAGGTTGAAGAGGTTTTACTGGATGATGGTATGGACTTGAATATTGATATTATGGATGAATCTATTAATAAGGTGGTACCAGATGGCAGTAATTCTAGAGTTATGGTGGAAGACAAGAAGAATTATAGTGGAAGAAATAGATTAAATTTGTAGAAGAAAGATAATGGTAAAAAGAAACAGTGTGCAGATATAAAGTAAGGAGGAAGAGGATAAGTGACAAATAAGCTGGATAATTCAGCTAAGGCACGAGAAGGGTTAAGAAGGAAGAAGTTTGTAGACAAATAGGACTTTTGGATAAAAAATGAGGATGAGATCTATATCCAAAATCCTTTGCGATGTTCCTTAGTTTCCTCTCATCGAACATTTTTTCCTACTTGGGGTGTCTAATGCATGAGTATCCTCGGTCAATGAGCAATCTTGCATTGACCAAAAATATATTTTTCTTTTTAGTTGTTCTTGTTTTGTGTTGCAATTTTTATGTTTTTTCTAGCATTCTCCAGTTGTTATTTATTTTCTATTACAGATCAAATTCTTGGTTTCCAGGTGTGTTCTTATTTCCTATTCTAGATTTATAGTTCATTTGGATTTTTTTCTGGTGAGTTATTGCTTCTGGATTGGCTATTCTTGGTTCTAGGATTAAATTTTTAGCTTAACAACTAGTTGGAGATTTCTTTTCCTGTAGAGCACTTTCTTGGCTTGCGGATCTATTTGGCACCTTGTTTGATGTTCTTGGGCTCTAGGATGAGCTTTGTATGTGGAACACACTTCATGTTTGTTCTTGGTGGATGAGATCTTCACAATTTGGGACCAACCTATCTTAAATGATTCATTTAGTTGTTTTGGAGAATGTAATATTTTTTGGCCAACCCAAATGTGTTCTGGATGGTATATATATTGTTGTATGTGCTCCTTTGGGAAATATTGAAGTAGTATGATGATTTAGATTTATAATTTGTAATTTGGATGTCTCTTGGGTATCTAGATGAGTTGTATTCTCGAATGTAGTTCATAATTGGGCATGTGATCCTGCATATAACCAGATGTTACCTGATGTTCTTTGATGAATATATGATGATGTGGATGTCTCTGATGGCATTTTTTATGTTTTATGTTTGTCCTTCCATTGTGTTATTATTGCTTCATGATCTAGACTATTCTGTATGAGGATCCTCTAGGTTATGGCTATGTGAATCCATTTCATCATTATTAACAAGTTTCCACTCTACATCACATTACAAATGATACAACCACAAGAGCCAAGAATCAGCTCCAAGAAAAACACCTATCACACAAAAGAGACCAAGAAAATATAATATGCTCTACTGAATTTTGTATTATTGTACACACAATTGATGATTATAATATTGGAGATAAAATTTAATTGAATGAATGAATCATTATAAAAGGATGAATAAAAATCTAGATGCAAACTCTAAAGGTTATATTAAATTAGCATGCATGAAGTGTCACAATAATAATGAATGAGACAACTTAAGCTAGTATTCACCTAATTAAAACAAAAAAGCACCTAAGTTTAGCTTAAGTGAAAAAGTTACTAAGGACCTAACAAATGAATAATTAGATAAAGTATCCTAATCACTCCAACACTCTTCATTTTATTTTATGCCTTTTCCTTGGTCACCTTCAAAATAAATGGTACTTCTTACTAAGGATGAATGCCTTCTTCTATTTCTTTTTAATTCTAAATCTTGATGTTCTCTTTCGTTATAGAATTATTATCGCTAGGATGAATCAGTTCAATTATAGTGTTATCTTTGTGTCGAAATATTTTGGATGTGATAAGAATATATTTGCCACTTATGACAAGCCTTACTAGACTCAAATTGACTTGATTTATTTTTATTTAGAAAAAAATACCCATTTTCAGAGAGGTGTTTGTTTTACAACTTGACCTCTTTAGATAATTAAAATTACCTATATATTTTCCCTATGAGTACCAGGATTATTGAATAGTATATGGAAAATACATAATAATCGACAACATCAATGTGATAATTTACTAATCTATTTAGAAACCCAATTAAGGTTTTGGGTACCTTGCTAAAACCCAATGAACAGGTTATGGTTACCTAGAAAAACCCTTGGATCTTGATGGAAGTTAAGGGTACTTTGGTGAAACCCTTGGTTCTTGAATCTACTATTGAATAGATGGTAGTTTCCTTGATGTTGTTTGGTTGAAGGTTAGCTAGTGTAATTCTTTGTCTATATCTTTTTTCAACATTTTGCTTGTGGGTTCTAGAATCCTGTTAATTATAGAGGTTCTCGGTCCCTTCAAAACTTGTTGTAAGGGGTTTCAGGTCCCCTAAATACCTATTTTATCCATAATTAGAAACTTCCTAATTTACCTATAAATTAGTTAAGTAAAATTAAGTAGGAAGTATTAATTTTTAATAACATAATCAAATGAATTAATAAATAACATAGAATTTGATGACTTCTAATAATAAATGCAAATGGTGAAACAAAAAATATATCTTTGAATAATAATGAAATGCCAACATAAGTATTATAATTTATAAGACAGAAATAAATCATTATAATAAAAGTTAAATACAAATTGACACTTAATCAATGTTTTTACTATCTATTCTAAGTTAATTTAACACATAAGCACACTTGTTAGCATTGACATAATATAATAGTTTGAATATTGCTATCATTCTTATTACTAGATTTCAAATTGTTTAAAATATTATTATTGAATGTTTGTGTTCACCTTGGTCTACTAGTGAAGTTGAATGGTTCCAAATGAGCCCATCAGAGATCAAGTCTTGCTGAGTGCAAGGCTACAACATCATAAGGGATGAGGGTGGGATCATGCCTTGCCCTTGCAGGTCTGGACCTCCATCAAAACAAAAAAAGATATAATAAAAATTTATAATCTCATAAATTCATAGCCTCGAATCAAAAACATTTAAAAAAATAAAAAATGAAACAAATTTTAAATTTAGCTTAAATCAAGTGATTCTCAATGAGGCACTTGGCCGGTTCACTGCACTTCAGCTTCTTTTTGGTCACCCTGTTCAAGAGGTTGGAGCTCCTCTCCATGTTACTCCACTTCAAATACTGTTATATGTATAATTTTGATACTGGTCCATTTTACTATTTTTCGGATGGGTTTATTTGGTGTTCATATCCTGTTATAAACTGGCTTTTTTGGTCTCTCGTATGTATTAGCTACGTGTTTGTACAGATCATGACTATTGGTCTCTCATATGAATACAATATTTCAGCAACTGTTGTCACTATTTTTTTAATGTTCAAATGTTATATAAACAAAGATTATTTATGGAAAAGCGAGTTTTCCGGAACATAGGATGCTTTACCGTAAAACAACTTTGGGAAACTTGGCTTTGCTTAGGTTGGGCCCGTACTAAGATGTCACAAATGTCAAATTAAGTCCTTTTATGAATCGTTTTTTCATCTACCTAACCAATGCGTTTGCAAAATATAATTTGTCGCCTGTAACTCTTTTCTGTCGTCTATAGATATTTCCGAGCCTACTACTCCTTTCCCATATCAAACAAAACAAAATCATAAAGTGAAACACACTTGAATTAACTGGTAGTATTTTCTGGAAAGCCAAAATCTCTATTGTTGGATTACGTCTCAACAACTGTAATGTGAAACGGCCATGAAAAAAAGGAAAGAAGTTTGAGAAAAAAGAGAATGCATTTTCTGAATTTTCAAGAGTAAAATATGAAAAACCTTTCAATAAAAGAATGTAATGTCTATAAAGACATCAAGGACAAATTGTAAATATATTAACAATTGATTTTTGGTATAATCTTTTTAATTAAAATATCCTGAAAATTAGGAGACCTCATTGCCATCTTAATAGACTATCAATCCTCCTAGATATTCATAGATTTTGTTTCCTTCTTTCTATCAATCAAAACCAACCATCGAATCTTTTATTGGCCGCAAAACATTGAAGCCAACTACTTTGATATAATTTGTCTGGAGTCTTCAAGGACATTTGACATCACAGCGTGAGTCCAGAACCTACAATATTTCAGCATATGTTCTGAAAAACACATAAACTCAAAAAGGATCCAATATAAAATGGGATGATATTTTAAAACCAAAATCAAAATATGGATATAAAGTTAGTCACTTGACTAATGTTAAAACTAACCCTAGAAAAAATACTTTTTGGAATAACTTTAGTATGGAGAAAACTCTAAAGTATACCATTGTAAAAAGGAAATATATAGAATCTACTAATCCTTATACAATTTTTGTTACTAATAATTGGATCAATATTCACACATTTGAAATTCGTTAGGTAAATTCCATTACCTTTTTTTAATTAACTTTAGTAGGAATTAAGCAATGTTAGAACATGACTTTTTTCTAGATATGTCTCTCTCAATTCTTATAAAAAATTTATCCATTGGAAACATTTTTATCAGCATGTTGGGACTATAAGATATTGTAGTATCAAGAATTATATCTCTCTACAATTTTAAACTCATTTTGGGCTCACTTTAGTAGTTGCACCTCATTTCCCTATTTCATGCTTGATTGTGCTCACTTCATGGCTAGCTATGAAATGCTATGACATTCTTCTACTCACTAACCTTTATTTTATCCCAAAATGCCAAGAGTATGGTGCCTAATCCCATAGAGAACCTAGACTATGGTACCTAGCACTTAAGTCCAACCATTTTGGCCCCAAATTTAAAATTTAAATGTTCAAGCTTGCAAATAGCTGAAAAGTGCTATGTAATATCAACCTTCTTTAAAAACTAAACTTATAAAGGTGTACATTTTGTATAATGTAAGGAATTTAAATAACGGAACAACTTCCTACACTAACTTTAAGAGGAGGGTAATAGAAAAAATTCAACAAATCTTTACAACAATTATAAAAATTTAATAAAAATAAACATAAATAACATGCCTATCAGAACACAATGATTTATGTGGGGAAACCCTTTTGAGAGAAAAATGCAAAACTCCAAAATCCACCTAATATATTATTTAGAAATCAATAATAGATTAAAATATACTTAAAAATCTACCTTCTCACAAGAGTATCACGAATGAATATTAAGAAGTAAGTTAACAATTATCAATCTCTTTGAATACATGAGAATACACAGACGTAATACAATGCCACTAGAAAATAGGATTTCCTTCTAGGGAAATCAAATAACTCAAAATATCCACCCTTATATATTTTAGCTAGTGATAAACGCTGAATATTTGCAATGATAAATTATAAGTAAATTTTTGTTTTAACTGCGCTCCCTTTGAAAATCTCCTCTGAGGCGTGCTATACCCTAGACCCCCAACTGGTCACAAGATTAGGATTGGCAATCCGAGGGACCCCTTGCAACACCCAAGTCAAGGGAACTACCCTCAAACCCTCATGGATATGGAAGACTACTCTATAGTCAAGGATGTATTAAGTAAACCATTAGATTCAATGCCAAAATAAATATTATGCAAGTATAATACAACATGTGAGGTTCTAATCTCTTCTTGACACAAAATATTCTTATTAATTAATATCGATGTATGCATGTGTATATATGTGTGTATATATGGTCATGCAGGTATAGGTTCTAATCTCTTCTTGACACAAAATATTCTTATTAATTAATATCGATGTATGCATGTGTACATATGTGTGTATATATGGTCATGCAGGTATAGGTATACATTCACATGTCTCTTTCCTTAATTGACACATTGTAAATGTGCATATATGCGCCTCCTTGCACATACATGCACACTTGCACGTTCTCCTTTAGTGTTTATGTTCTTTACAAATTTATCATGATCCAAGGTCCCTTATAATACTAGAACTAATTGAAAATTATATAACTTAACATTTTGGCCGTATCAGCTATTACAAATGTATAGTATAGATTCTACCCATATCAACTATTACAAATACAAAGAACAGATTGATTTCATATGATCTATTGGTCTGTTGGCCTCCATTTATTCTTACACATAGTGTTACTTTAACAAAAACTAAATTATAAAAATTCTTCTTATTGCATGTTGACCTTACAAGGTCTTTCAAGTTAGACAATCTATATGAAAGCCAAGATGGGTCTCAACAGCTCAGACATGAGATGAACTTTGATTTGCATACTCATTTCTTGTTTCACTACATGATCGACGCGTAGGCCTCTATTGTATGATGAAAAAAAAATTTAATCCTGCCCAGTAATATTATATACAGACTGAACAAAATCATTGTCACACATGACTTCTTCAAAAACATTGACAATATAAAGAATTTATCTAGTCATTTTAAAAGAAGATTGCTCTGCTATTAATTCGACCATATGACGACCTATATTCAATATAAAAAATTAATTACTATGCATGTATTATAATGATTAAGTTTTAAGCATTTCTTATTACTAACTACACAAGAATATCGACAAAGAGTATAATATGTTCATGAAACATGACTGCTATAAAGATTGACAAAGTTGATTTAATGATGTTGATTTCTATTTGAGGACTGGATCCTCCAGCTCTGAGCTTCTAAACCTTCTTTTTCAGAAACACTGATCACCATACTCTCTATTAATATGAGCTTTTTTGTGACATAATAATGCTAATCACAATCATAAAACCAGAAATTATTAGTTCCTGCCTTTCACTCGAGGGAATTCGTTATCTTTTCAATAGTTCTTATTATCTCCTGCCAATCACATTGCAAATATAAAATGTTTAGTTCCCACAGTTTCTTATTTTGCAATATTTAAGTTGTTTGATTTAAATAAGTTTTAACCGAAATGCATAAATGAATGAATTCTACAGCTTGTCATTGGATTAAATTTTTTAGAGTGATATACTTGCCTTCACATGGAACGAGGCATGCTTTGGCTTCTGCCTGCAGGATTGGAGTGTTTGGCATTCTGTAGATGGCAAAGGTGGAGACAGTGCCAAGCCTAACGTAAGAGAACTGTAAAGAAGAGCCGTCAAAACAGGGTAAGCAGTTGGCATTTGGGGCTGAGGCCATCCGGCATGGAGGTGCGTCTGTAGATAGATGGCTATGGAGGCTTTCATTTTGGGCATGCAAGCTAGAGCAACTATTGTTGTGCAAGTAGGAGATGGTAGTGTAAAATAATATTTATAAACACATGATACGGTATTTTATTGGCATTGGCATTTACGACTGCACCTGTAGATTTGGGGGGGGTTTGTGGGGAGGAACAAGGGCTGTAAACAGATGGCTCTTAGGGTTTTTGTTTGCGTACATACCAGAGAACACGTTGATACGCAAGTGGAAGATGATAGTGAAAGAATATTGATAAATGTATGATGTAACATTTTTAGCGTTCAGCTGTCTTGGAGCTCGACGTCGCCTTTTTACCTTCAGCGAAATATTCTCTGTTCTGGTATTTGTGGAACCCATTGAGAAAAACATGTGAAGAGATTATTTTTCTCTTTGTAGGCATTGATTTGATTGTTGATTTTTTTAAAAAGGGTTGTCGTTTGTTTGGAGGGTTGGGGTTTCAAATTCTTTATCATATTTGTGATACCAACTACATATATTCAAGTTTTGGCCATTTGTGTTGTATGTTTGTGACGAGATAGTTGGTATTTCAATTTATTTTTTTAATCAATCTATTATGTTGTTTTTAAAACCCTTTTCTCGAATCCATTCAAATATGAAATCCTTTTTTTGGGGTTAAAATGTTGCTCTCTTTCCTCATCTTCTTTGGGGTCGCTTGCTTGAATAATAGCAATATTCTCAATCTTATCTAGGTTCAATGTAGATTCTAGTTGTTCAATCATCTCTAGTTGAAAACAATTATCTAAAATTACACAGTCTGATTATTCTAGGTTTTGAACAGTTTCAACCGTATCTTCTAGTTGTTTATCTGTCACTAGTTTCGAATGATTATCTGAAATTGCAAATTATAGTTTATGGTAACGCAAAAACAACTAGGTTAAAATATGTGGCTTTGATTTTAGAAGTCTAACTCAACCGTTAGTTTTGTCATTCTTAAGCCCCCAAAGAGTGATCTCTCTACATACAGAGCCCCATTTGCATAAATAACGGAGTGTTATTAGAATGAAGGGCATTAAAGGGTTTTTGATAAATTTTGACTTGGCAATTATGAAGACATGTAATTATGAGAAGTATAATCCTATTGGATTAGAGACTACCAAGATGGCCATAATTCATAAGGGACTTGTAACAAAATCTTCACCAGGCAAGTCTTTAAAAAAGTTGCAAGAACAAGGATAGAAGAAGAATTCATAAACATAGGTGGGTTGATTATTTTTTTATCAACAGGCTAAAATTGGCAGGTTCAAGTTGCATGATTTTAGTATTAGTATCTTTTGGAGTGTCGAGGCTTGTGGAATTTTCTCCACCCGTGATGGAGTAGATCACGATCCTGGTTTCATCTGAGGAAAGAACTGATTTTAGTTGGTTAGCAATATCTAGACCCCTCGTTGTTTGATCTAGATCATCCATAATATGGATAGAGTTATACTTTGTCTTCCCAATTTGAACAAGATGATGTAGATAGGCTTCTTCCACTGCAATAATCACCAAATAAAAGTAAACAAATAATCTGCCATGCAAATCAACTAATCAAAAGTACCCTGTCCAATGATTCATATTCAAGACCGTAAACATGTTTAGGACTTGCAGAAAACTAAATAAAAATAAAATATATTCACATTATGCCCAAACAAGATAGATACAAATATATTGCTGTTATTCAAAATCAAAATCAACATTGAAATGGAGTACATAGCACAACACGTGTAGTGTAGTTTTATGATGATAGAAATGTCTCCAACCCTACTTAAATTATCATATCTAAATAAATATAAGTCTCTACCAAAGCTTTTTTTCTAGCCCACTGATTCTAGACTTGCAAACTAGAGAAACACCTATGTTTATATTGATCATTCTTTATGATTTCAAGAAAAGGCAATTCAATAGACTGACAATCTGGATGATAGCAAGATAAGCCTTCGATTTAGTGGTTTAATATATACCAATTAATTGTCATCATGCAATTCACAGAAGCAGTATGAATGCTACCCAAATATATGAAAAATTTGAGCTATAGAAAATATGTGACAGATATAAATTTATCTATAATTCATTAGGTATATTATATGGCATTTGAACATGCAATGTCACTGTAAAGTGTGACTTTTTAATGTAACATTAAGCTCCACCAGACACTTGTAGTCAATAAGCTATCAAAAAGTTAGACATTAGAGCAGTTCAAATAGAAAACCTGACAAGAAAATTAGGCACCTCTTATAATATTTCCAAGATTTATGAAGTTTTGATTAAAGGATGGAACTTATGTTTGAGTAGCTAGACTGAGTGTTTATAACCAAAAGCGTCAACTTGAATCTGCATAAAGAAATATGCTAAAGTAGTTGATGCACATAAAATAATTTTTTGTAGCTACCAAAAGCAGGAGCAAGATTGAATCAAAATGAAACCACAACTTGAAAAAAATAACACATACAACTTGTATATCATTAAATTCTGGTAAGGATAATCTAATTAGCATTGTCAACTAATGTAAGCTCAAGGAATTCTAACTAAATAAACTAAAAATGTTACATACAAAATCAATTTGACAGTTTCAACTCTAACTGTAAAAGTCCTGTGAAAGTTATTCAAACTTTACTAGAGCGAAACTTAAAGAGAGGATGTCTTGACTGGCATGCCAGTTTTAAACCAAAGAATAGTATTTAACTTCATCTAATTGATGATGGACAAGAAACATTAACTCTAAATGGTGGTTGCGATCCTTGGATACAAGAAAAATAACTGCGTGGATGAAACCTAGTTGAATATATTTGATGTCATTAATAGGTGCAAGCTACAACCTTAATCCTATTAATATTGCAAGTTATGTACCTATTGAACCAAAGTCAAACCCTGTCATCATTAAAAAAAATGAAATTGAAAAGAAATTTTAATAGATTGTTGCAAGGCAAGAAAAATTGGTTAAAAGTAGTAACTAAAATCTAGACTGCTTGCATTGAACAAAGTACATCAATATGAAGGCACACAAATCCATTTTTTTGCAAATATCTAATTGTTGTAGAGAGGATTTTGGTCAAACACGTAGCATCCCTAAGGCACAAATCAATTGGGGAATGAGGAATTCCTATCCAACTTGGTAAGAAATTGCATGGCCATAGATGAGGTGCATGTTTGTTTTGCATGTAGGCCATGACTGCATCTTCTTACTGACAATTTGGGGCAGCAGGAGTGGTACAGACTGTTTTGTCAGAATATGCAGCCACCTCCTCTACACAAATGAATATCCTAGTACTTCTCTTTTGACACCTACATTGGGTAGAGTGCATTCTTTCCCTTGGCAAATTGTAACAATGGTTATTTCTCATCAAGGTTTTTTAGATTATCGTTTTAAGTATTTCATACATTTTTAGATTTTACAGAGGTTTTGAACATTTTTAGGCATTTCACACAAATCAAGATGATAAAATTATGGGCCAAAGTTAGCTACAAATATTTTTTATATATTTTAATATAATTGTTTTTCCTAGTACACTGTACAATTAGAATCAACTTATAAATACATGCCACAAGCCTCAATACCAAGTCATATATAGTTTTTTCTATTAACCATTAATATTTTTTGAGATACCATTTTGTTGAATGTATGAACATGCAATTTGTTCCTAATATCACATGAGTGTATTTTCAAAAACACAGTGATAAGATTGCCTTTTATTTTGTGCAATTGGTAAACATGTTTTAATTGAATAATTCAAATTCTCTTTGTTTCTCATAAATATTCTTAAGCATGCATCTTTCTCTATCTTGAAGAGATAAATGAGCTTTACATTTTCTTTAGTTCTTTCTTGCTGACAAAATTAACTTGTTTTGGTGTGAATGCTAATAGGTGAAACAAATGGTGATAGCTCTTCTAATTGAATCAGACATGAATGTTTCAGATGATGTTGTTGAGATGATTTTGGACAAGGTATATAGCCTTTAATGGAGATTGTCCTTGTCAATTAGTTTTCTAGTTACAAAAAGTAAAAAAAGTTGTCTTTGCAAATACTCAAAATTATTTAGGGGAAAATTATAGAAGAAAAATGAAAACCACATCCCCATCCCTACACTCACAATTTCTGGCAACTTCAACTATATAATTGTAGGTATACTCCTTTTCATTCGCTCATGCATCCTAATTCTGATGGCTTACCTATCCCCCTATTGGTGTCCATACTCCCATGTCTCAAGGTATGTATTCTCTTACTTTTTGGAATCCTTCATTGAGGAAGATCAATTTCATGATAAAATCGACAAGCACACTGTATCTTCACTCTCAGAAAACATGCAACAATTCTCAAACACAGAAACTCCAAACCACAATAGATATGACATGTGGTCTTCGATGCACCGACCATCACAATATCTTTCCATTTTGCTGAAAGAATGCAACAAATAGGATCGTGGTGAGTCAATTTTAGAAATGAAAACTTTAGTAACGATACTTCAACATTGAATGTTTGTCAAAATAAAGAAAGTAAAATAGAAAACTAAAACCAAATTTCATCGAAGGCATGAAAAAAGTCAAAACATTCATGGATTCTTTACAATGGCCTCTCTCTCTCAGAGTTTCTCTATACATAAATTGGAATTACAACGATATTAATTTTAGATTTGAAGTCTTTTTCCTAGGCTGAAATAATTTGAAGCAAAAAAATTGACTAAGACAAGTATATTCCTTAAAATTTCTTCTTTTTCTCTCCTAGCATTTCACTATGAAATATATTCTACTTGTTATTGACTATGGTATATTCAAAAATAGCTAGAAAAGTGTTTTTCATTTAAAGAGTCATGTTGCAAGCCCATTTGCAAGCTTTATATTTTACTTACACTTTTAATAAAATTTTGAAATTGATTAAACTTTTACTTGAAGTAGAAGAATTGAAAAGATTGTTATCATTTACTTCAGAAAGGAATAATAAAATGGACTCTAAAACTTAATGAATCTCTTAGATTTTTATTTATGTGGTCTATTTTGTTATTCTACATGTGGTCTAGTTTCTCATTCAGTATCGTGGATTCAGCTACGTTAAATTTGGTTTCCACCATTTGTTGGTTATTGGAATTGAATAAATATTCTTAAGCTATCATAGAAGCTTGTACATATCTCATTACTAGCTAAGTTATTCACATTTATGTTTTCCATTTTAACAATTTATACATATCCTGTGTTAGAGAAGAGATAGATATAGTTGATTATCAATTAACTACCAACATTTTTGGCTACATTTTTATTTCAAAGGTTGATATTTCTTAAATCGACGTCCATAGTCTTTTCTAAGACTCCTCTATAAATGGAAGAAAGGAGGATGACAATAACAATTGTGGTATTTAACTTTTTCACCTACCAATTGCCTCTTACTTCCCTCACACGATTCCATAACCCTCAAACATGGAGATGAGGAGTGGCACCAGGTAAAACCATTGGTATTTATGCACATGTTTGTATTGATTCTCTAAGAGCCAAGTAGTCAAGGTAGAATTATGTTTTCTTTTCTGTTGATTTTCTAGATGGTAACAATAATTTTATGTTTGCTAATACCTCTTAATAGTACAAAAGCATGTGGGGAAATTGAAAGAACTGATAGTGGCCATTGCTGGAAATTTTTGTGGATTGTGTTCTGACCTCTCCTAAATGGTATTTGGGTAGATATACTTGGCAAATTACAGCCACAGTGAGTTCGATGAATCATTTCTTTGGAGCCTACACCCACATGTTGGCTATGGGTATCAATGCCTTGGTCCCTTGAACAACATCCATGTAAATATGGATGCAAAACAAACTGATAGTGAAGCTGATGGAATCTGTGATGGAAATGATCTCATTCTCTATCTTAAAAATTATATACTAGTTCTTAAAAAATGGAACTTCACTACACTACAACTCTTATTCTTATGGTTGAGCCCCAAAGACAGCATCAAGAATCAATTATCTTAGCAATTACAAAAACAATATCAAGAACTCATTGCCACCCATGATATGGATGTGATGATATTAAAAGACACTAGCTCATGGTAAGGTCATCCCATTAATGATTATTGTGGGAACTATAGCTTTTAAGTCATTTCTATTATGTCTCGTCAATTTCAAATCTTATTGTACATATACATCTATATTCATACACACACACACACACACACACACACACACACACACACACACACACACACAGATATATATATATATATATATATATATATATATTTATTTATATATATATATATATATATATATATGTATGTATATGTGTATGTGTTTGTGTATATACATATATATGTATATATATGTATATATAGGTATATATGTATATCTCAAATTTGAATAGTTTACACAATTGCTAGAATCTTGAGGTCATGAGTTGCATAGTTCTTCTCATAGTTCTTCAAATTTCTCTACTCATAGGCAATTACTTTCCCATTTTTCATGAGAACTCATCATAGTCCTTTTCCTAATGCATTCAAAACAACAACAAAATGCCCTTTTAGACCTAGCACTTTCAATATTTGATATTATCATTAACTTTTCCTTCAAATATTCAAATTCCTTCTGACATTTCTTCGTCCACATGAATCATTACCCTTTCCTCTAGAGTGTGGTTATAGGATATTCTATCAATTGGAAATTCATACAAACATTCTATAATTTCCTACCAGTCCCATGAAACTTCTCACTTATTTGCACATTTTGGTTGGATCTACTACTATACCCTCAACGAAGATGATGTGACCTATATAGTGTACTTCCTTTTGAAAGAAGGTACACTTAGATAATTTTCTATACAACTTTTTTCTCAAAAAAATTATAGAACTATTTCCAAACGTTGAAAATAATCTTCGTTCCTCTCAAAATAAATTAAGATGCCATCTACAAATGAAATTTTTTTTGGTTAATGCAATCCTTGAACATGTTGTTCATTAGGTTCATAAATACTATTTGGGAATTAAAAAGCCCAAAGGTAAAACTATAAACTCATAATGTAGATACCAATTTGTAAAATCTATTTTATGGATGTCTTGTTCTTTTACTCTTAGTTAATGGTAACTTGATTGTAAGTCCATCCTTGAAAATACAACAACCCCACACATTTGATCAAACAAATTTTCAATATATGGTAAGAAATAATTGTTCGTTATAGTTGGCTTTGTTAAGAATTCGGTAGTCAGTGCACAGACAAAATGTCCCATCTTCATTCTTCACGAAAATCACTATAGCCCCCTAGGCAACACACTAGGTCAAATCAAACCTTTGCTAATAAACTCATGTTACAATATCTTGAATTACACGAGCTCAATGGTTGTATACAATAAGGAGATTTGGATATAGGTTTTGTTTCCAACACAAAATCAATGGGAAATTTGAATACTCTTTTTGGTGGTAGTCTTCGTAATTCCTCAAGAAATACATCTTGATAATCCCAAATTATATAAGGATATTTTTCAACAAACAAATATTTTTAGTTACTAGCCTCATCAAACCCTAGTACATTAGAGGTGTATAACTCATAACTCATAAATCATCATTTTATTACCCATCTCCACCATGTCTATGTCCCTCATATCACTATTCATCCACCTGTCTCTACCTAATTTTATCATGCTCTATATAGGACTTATTTACCTCCCTCCTCTATCATATACCCTTGCATCCCATCCATAATTCATTACAATGGTTATCCTAAAGCACTAACCCAACATTCTATTTATACAACACACAAATTCACCTCCTCCAAGATGATGAGTGCTTTCTAAACCTTGCTATTGTTGATTTCCATACACACATGAGGTTAGCATGACCCATGCCACTGATCTTAAAGAACATAACATTGAGCTTGAATTCCATAATCTTGGGCTTAAATCCCATAGCATTAAGCTTACCCCCCATCAAATTGAGATGATTAGGACTTGAGGTTATATCAAATCAAGCACAAGAATGTTATATTTCATAAAATTAGGCTTGAAACACTATCACAAACAATTTTTATCCTCCAAATTTTGTTCCAATTAAATCCAAAACAAAACAACTATCCATGCCCTTAGTGATACATTCTTCCCATGATAAATATAACATTAATATGTAGTATCCTACCTCTTGGCAAGAGATATGTTGGATGAATGGCTGACTATTGTTTGGTTTTTTTCTTTGATTTCTATCTTTTGAGCTAGGAGTATATCTACTTAGCACTACCTTGATCATTTTATATTATGGTATCTTTTAATAGGTATACAATGGTACATAGCCTTTGTTGTTGTGTAATTTGTTTGCTGATATCCTTTGCATGGTCCTCCAAGTTTAGTTATAACTTTAACTCTATAGGCATAATTATTTGAAGCATTATTTTCATATAACCACCAAGTCCATGACAAGGAGTTGTGTGCATCAGTATATCCACATTACTTCAATTCCTCATATGACCCATCAAGATTTTGATTAAAATTTTGTGTATGAAGATAACACATTTTTTAAGAGTTGAGTTCATGCAAAGGATACAATCTCTTCTTGGATTTTATAGTCAATGTTGCATAATGTCCTTCGCTTATAAAAAAAATAGGCTTGTTCTGCACATGTCACCATAACACATCGATCCATCTCATATTCCTAATTCATTTACCTTTATTCATGCACATTCCTAATTCATATGCTAAATAAAATGAATTAAAAATATCCACATAACATCCACATTTTTTCAAGGCTCCAATTTCTTTTCCTCTTCTTCTCACCTTTCCTCTCATTGTCCCACAAATACAAATATAAAATCATAAATAATAATCTACCTCACATGTACACATCTTTAAAAGAACCACCATATCATATATCACCCTATCAAGATCATGAAATAATAATTAGATATTATATTATATCCATTTTATAATTATTATTTTATCATGTTGGGCATTTTTGCAAATATTAGCTTAATTAGGTGTTTGAAAAAAATATAGTAAATTACATATAGAAATTTCTTGTTAATATTATTAATCTATTTAGCATCTATTGGAGTTATATTTTTTAACCCCACAAGCCAATAAATCACTTGCAAGCTAGGCACCTATAGCATATGAAGAGGAGAAGCCATGATTAATATTATGAAACCTTTGGAGAAATTGATCCAAGGAGGAATATGATATGTAGATTAACTTGTGAATGAATTGGATAGATTACAATGAATGAATGAATTGCTTTATAGAAAGAAATAGAAACCTAGTCTAAAATTATGAAACTAAAATTAGCTCACAAAAATAAATATTATCTCAACTAACTAAACGTAATCTATTATTAGCCTAATCTAATAAAAGATAAAAAGTACCTAAGTTTATATTAAGTTAATAAAGTAATTAAAGGACCTAATTAGTTAAATAATTAGATAATTTCCTAATTTCTCCAAATCCCCCTTAAGGTTAACTTAGGGATAAGCTAAACAACTAAAGATAAATGCAAAATGCAAGCATGAATGAATCCTAGTAGAAAAATCCTAATTAGGTACACATGTTGAAACCAATGAAACTCTCACAAATATCTACAAAAGGATAAAAATTAGTGGTAGGAAAATCCTCTCTAAAATAGAGAAAAAAGTGAAAAAGACTACATGTGACTAAGCATGAAGAGCTCCAAATATCCACCAAGTACTAAATTGGTCAAAAGAGTACAATCAATATCCCCCAATAGGATAAACAAAATGAGGACATGAATCCCTTCAATGAAGAAGTATCTCCTACACCAATAATGAGAGGCAAAGGATAGAAAATGATGCACTACCTACAAACTATAGTTGTCCCCTTTGGAAGTAACAAATTCATTGGACATATGAGAATCCACTCCCATTAATTGGAAGAAGTAGGAATCCAAACCCAAATGGTACGTGCTTTGGAAACTTCTCAAATGTCAATATGTCAATGAGAGATGATGATGCCAAAAAAAAATAGGAATCTATAAAAATTGATGATGAACAAGCTCCATGGGAGATGAACTTACTCAAAAAAATCCTTTAGATAAAAAATATGAGACTCCACAAACAAGGGTGATATTTTTGCAAGATAATAATCGAGCCAATTAGCTAGGTCAGGAAGAGTAAAATTTTGTTAGATTCAATCCATGTGAGTCATGTATCTATTGATGCCAAGGTCGTCAATATCCAATAAACAAAATATAGTGTCATCATCAATACTACAACTAGTTACTCCTACAACATGGTCATCTAAAATGATCCTCTAAGTATGCTTACCTCTCTCTAAAGCTGGTTGAGGGATGACTCCATATAGATAAGGAAAAAATAAAGTGACCTAAAATGTGTCAACATGCCCTTATGTGAAGACACATAATTGCCCCATGCCAAAAAATATCAGTACATGTCAAGTAAATCAAATCGAGTCCTCTCCTACTAGATATTATAGGTTCAAAAGCATCCAAAAATATTAACTAGATAGTGAAACACTAAAATCTAAATAAAATATACCTCAAGAAAGATCTAAAACAATTGTGTATATAGATATGAAGAGCTCTAAATCACATGTTCAATTCTAAAAGAATCACAAAAATTGAATGTATTGGTGAAAAGATATGAGCAAGAAAAAAATAAAGATCTAACTTTGACTAAGCATTGTAATGTGCGGAAAATAGGGAATTAGGGTTTTAGTGAGTAAATCCACCCAATACCCCAATTAACCAAATGATATGTTTATAACCTATCCTCAAAACTTAAACTGATTTCATAGGATCGGGTAGCACAAATCCACCATGGTCCTCAAATTTTTTTGTCGTCAAAAGTTGACCTGTTTGTCACTATTGACTCTGTTGGATTTCCCAAGTATAGCTCCATACCTATTTACTACACATAGAAAGAAAGAGACAAATGTTGGCAATAGGGAAATACCTTAGGTAAAACTCCAATTTTTTAATTAACCATGAATGAAAAAAATAAAAATATTGAAATAATGTTTTAGGAGGTATACCTATGATCTTTAATTGTTGATGATGTTGTAATTATTTTTGAATGTAATAAAAAATGTTTAATGTAATGACATGACGAACACATGAACATGAAAAACCCTAATCACACACACATGCTTGCATGAAGATTAATGTAATTTTTCTCCAAGGCTTGAATGATGAATACGTAACCTTGAATCTCTTAAAATGCTTGATGATGAATGGTTCATGGATGAACAAATAATTGGAATGGATTGTTATATTACTTCTAGATTTAAAATAAATTGATAATGTGTCTTTATATAGGGTTCCCTAGGTAAATTACTGATTAGGGCAACCTCTAATGGTCATATGTAGCCCCAAGAATAAAATGCTATCACGAAGATATATCAGATACCCGATTTCAAATTGGGGTCCCTTTGAGAGGGACCAGGCCACTTTGGGGCACCATGGTCCTTCTATAAATAGGACTGGAATAAGAAGCTAGGGGGGAGTGTATCCCATGGGTACATGACATCAAAGCTAGATAATAGGGTCAAATCGGACCTAGAGAGGGGATAAGGATAGGACACGCAAAGGTGGGAGCATAAACATGAGGTGTAAATTGGACCAGTGACAATTTATGATGCAACAAGTATAACCAAAATTTGGAGCTGAATGTGATGATGAGACCACAACCAGTAAAAATTTATTGGAAGTAGCTTTCTGATGATGTTTGCCCAATTTCAACACTATATGCAAAAGTTATGGATAAAAGAAGAATGGGCCAAATTTAGCAAGTTGACAAACTCAAAAACACAACCC